>NW_010433153.1:0-2935 GCF_000710305.1 Buceros rhinoceros silvestris
AAAAAAAGCTGGAAAAAGAACAAAGAACATCTTGAAAAAGAGGAATATTTTGATTATTTTATTATGATAAAATTTGTATAAGTAACCATCTGCCTGCCACCGAACGGTCGCAATGTTTACAGGGACCATGCCGTTGCTATGGTTAAGGTGGTTTAGAAATCCAGCTATTATCAGGAGGCTGCAGATGGCAGTACAGGACTGCAGATGGCTAGACGGATGTTAAATCTCAGAGACTGATGGGGTTATTTACTCTGTTATTTGTGATGAAATTCTGTGCCGTCATCAAGGCTGACTGCTGTTACATGCTCACGCTGTTGACTGGATTGTAGGTCGTGTGACAATTCCTCTAAGCCTGGTCCAGCAAGTGTAACAAATGATGACAGCTGGAAGGAGTGATGCACTTTAGTGGGAGACGTGAAGAGGAGTTTACCTTTTTTAATTAGGCTTTCATGATACCACTGATCCATACATTCATGCTTCTGATGTTTTTCACTCGTTTTCTGTGAGGATAGTATGGCATTGCTTTAACAGAGCGTGTTGGAAGACTTTGAAAAGAAGAGAGGGCAAGTGTGTACCCAGGCTCTGTTAAACCTCTAAATTTCCTCCTAAAAGCCCCTGAGATGTGGCTTAGCTCGTTCAGAAGCTAAATAATTTCTTACAAGAACGACTGAAAACAAACCCATGCCCTGATCTTGCCAGTGTGTTTTAGTAGTCTGACTTGAGACACTGCGTAGGATTAGTCACGTGCAGAAAGTATTTATGGATCTGATGTCTATGATGAAATATAAAAACCAGAAGGCCCTTACTTCCAAATAATGCAAGATTCATAACATTTTTGCTACATTGAGTAAATTAATTATACAATTATAGTCAGTTTGGGATTTAAGAGACCTGGATTTGAATTCCACTTTTTTCAAAGTCTTCCTTCTGTGACCTTTGAGCAGAACAGCTCACTTGAGCTGTAACTGAAAGCAACGCTCTTGAAGAGAGGCTGCAGGAACTGCAAAAGTCTTGGAATACTTATTACTTGTTTCTAATGAGACTGGGAACAAGAGATAAATTTCCTTTCTGTCCAAGAATCTGTGTTTGTGACTTCTGATGTTTTGCCACTGCAAGCACGGAGGGAGATCATAGCTGCCATGTTTGACTTAAAAGCCTAAGAAGTTACAAGGAAGAATCCACGCACCCTGTAAAAGATTTTGTGCGTGTGGGTGTGCATGTCCCCCTCAGCCAGCGCAGTTACATCATTAGTGCCGGGTGCTCTCCATTTCCTGTGGTGCTTACTGTGAGTCCTTGGGAAGACCAGAAATGCAGCATGCGGAGCCAAATGTTTGACTATGCCTCCATCTACAAGAAACCACACAGTTTGTGACTGTAAATGGTACTTTTGCTGGGCTGGAAGATTTTTGTGAAATGAGAGCCAGTATCATGTGGTTTGGAAGCAGCTCTTCGGAGATTAGCAGCAGATCAGTAGATTTCTCCACTGCCTCTTACTGTTACGAGCAGGAGGGACATCAGCTGCCCACAGTTTAGGAGAACCAGTATTATGTTGCGTGCTCTTCTACATTCTCCACTGTGACCGTGGGGTGTGGGGCTGGTGCCTGGGTGAAGCTTCAAGCACCAGGGCATCCCAGGAGGAAGGCAGGGAAAGAAGAGAAAGACCTTGGTAGGCCAGGTTTGCTGCAGGTTTTGCAGTGGCAGCTTCACCCACAGACCTCAAAGCTAGAACTCCGCACAGGTGAAGCAGGGCAGAGGCTGGGGATGCTTTACCCTGCTGCTGCAGGTGGTCTCTGCTTTGCTCAGTCTGGAGCTGGTGCTGGGGGTAGTTGTGCTGAGCGAGATGTGTCCCTCACAGCAGCCATTCCTCACCCTGCAGCCCCCATCTCCTCAATCAGAGATTACCAGCAACTTCTCTCTGCCAGGACAACTGCTCACTGAGTAGGTTTCCTTGATCTTCAGTGCTGTAAACAGCAAATCTTTGCTGGCGCTTACTGTTTTAATGAGCTGCGTGAGGGGGATGTAACACATGCAGCTATTCTGGCAGACCTGAGTGGGTGTCAGCCTTTGGCCCTGGAGCATTGCTACAGCCAGGTCTGGAGGTGTGGAAAAAGCCAAAGACTAGCTTGTCACAAGCAGGAGACACCTACTATATGTTTGTGTTGGAGTCTCTGTGGGCCCAGGCCTTAATTTCTTCCTGCCTCAGCTTCCTGTCGGTAAAGTAGAGATGAAGGTCCCTCCCTGCCTCACCCAGGGGAAGCTGCCCATGTTGATGTGAGCATTACCGAGGGTGTCAGATGGCACATGAGTGTACCTTTAGACTGGAAATACGTTGGAATATGTGCCTGTTTGGTTATTTTGATCTAATGCAGAAGCCGAGTTAGAGTTACGTTCAGTGCTGGGATAGGACTGGAAAGCCTGTGCTGTGAGTGGATCATGTGTGTGTCTTAAAACTCACCCTGATCCACATGCAAGATAACAGAGAAGTGAAATATTTGAGTAGACGTGGTGAAAATGCAAATATTGACACCGACTACCACACCTGAAAAAATGCCTGCTTGTGAGAAGACCCAAACTTCAAGTCTGTGTGTGCAAAGTCCTCTGTTTATCCACAGAGCAAGCCCTGCAGTTGAACAAGCTTCTCCTGTTTCCTCACCAATGTGCCATCACTTTGTCCTTCAGGGATAAAGAGTGAGTGATGCCTAATCAGTGCCTGGCACGTGGCCACTAATTCATGGCATACAAGTTTCTAAACAGCTACTAGATGTCTTTGGATTACTCCTGGTCATACCTGGACTCATATCAGTGACCGGGAGGGTTAAAAAATTTGCGTTTTCCATCCCACTATTCAAGCAAATTGGTCTCCCAGAACTGTAATCTTAAAAGCTGGAAAAAGAAGCAAAGGAGCTTTCAATTTTTTGCACAGTGTCAGCTTTCC
>NW_010433153.1:3065-14401 GCF_000710305.1 Buceros rhinoceros silvestris
AGTGTGCTGCCTCCAGGCTTTTGCAGGTTGGAAAACACATGTACAGCTATGCTTACATGCCTACACAAGATAAAAAGGGGTTTTTTGTCTTTAAGAAACAGCTCCTGAAAGTGTGGTTGGCAAGGTATAGGTGGTCTTTATGTGGGAGAGAGTTTACAGTAAAAATATACAGGTGGGATTAGTGATATGATCTTATATGTAAACTATAGAGTACTTGAAAGAAATGAATAGGTGAGATACAAACAGATTGTCCAAGTGATAAAACATACCAAGAAAAAGTATTCAGCTGGACTGATTACCAGTTGCAGAGGCCTTTGATTTTCTTGAACACTGCAAACTCATTATAATTATCAACTGAGACTGGAAAGAAGCTAAAAATGTACTGTATTCATTTGGTATAAATTGTTCTTCTTTTCCCTCTGCCTGTACTGGTCTGAATTGAACTCTTTTCCAGTTCCACCCATCTCTTGGAAAATTTGGGGTATTCAAAACTACATTTCATTAAAACACCTCATGTAACCTCTGGAAGGGCACATGCATAAGTGTCTTGTGCATGGTTTAACTAGTGCCCTCTTCACTTTTGCCAAAACCACTTTTTCTTTGTGCCAGAAAGCTGCTTCATTTTCTATCAAAATTGTCTCTGTAAGCTTTTTTTTGAGTCTTTGATAGCCATTAACAACTGAGCTTCTTCCTTCTCAGTATGATACTACAGCAGCTTCAAAAGGCAGTACCTCATTTGGTTGATGTTTTGAACAAGCTGGTCTGATTTAAAGATTTTAGAAAAGAAGAATAAACTAACTGACCTGCTTGACCTAGGGCAGCTATTCTCACCACCTTAAGCTAGAGGATACGAGCTAGATGTGGAGTCTGGGAGCTGGTGGGAGGAATCAAGCATCTGCTGGGAATTCGTGCTAGAATTGTTTTGTTCAGTCATGACATTTGAACACTGTAATTCAAACAACAAAAACCTGTTAAATTAAGAACAGACAGCTCATACCTTGACATCTCCACTGCCAATGCTGTTGTTACTCTGTATACTCAGTTAGAAACAGTGAAATGGCTTTCCAGTGATGATAACTTTACTAAACTTGTATCCTAAATCACTTTTAAATGAGAACAAGTGATTATGCTTTCCTTTTCGAGTCCTCTGAAACTTTTATAATTATTAAAATATGATCAGAAGCAATTCACAAAATTATAATGCTTAATCTGAGAGCTGTCATGAAGATTTGTAAACATCCTAAATATCCGTGTATATTTATGACTCCAATAAGCTTCTAAAGTTTATCATTTGCATCACCATCTGATGCAAATTAAGACACGTCCATTAGGATGGTTGTATTTTTCCACTGAGAATGTAATTATAATATAGTAAAATGCACCCTTGTTGAAATCTTTGCTGTGAATTCCCATTGTAGAAAAACAGAACATTCACTCCCACAGTCATGCAATATTTCACAATCTTAATTTCCATTTTAAAGACTGGAGCCATCCTGCTATTAGTATTAAAGACACCCTCAGACAATTAAGAACGCTAACAATAACTTCTGCAAGTATATAATTATGTTAAGATGGAAAAAGATCTGCTGCTTACACAACTTCACTAACGCAAATAACCTAATAACAGATGCCATCCTCTTTGGCTCAGTTCTTACAAACTGAGCTCTGCTTTCCTTTTATCCTTCTTCAGACACTACGTTGCTCACTGTAGTCACAGGGGTGTTTGTACTGCCTAGTTGTATGGGCGTCCACAGAGAGGCACAGGCTGCTTTTTTAGCCCACGTGTACGTGGGAGTGAGAAGAGTGCACTTACAGGTGAAAAAGTGGAGTATGTAGTGCTACGTGCTTTAGCTTTGAATTTCCTAGCTGCTGTGAGATAGTCTACATATGAATCACAATGTAAAATACTTTATTACTTTCGTTGAGTTGTGAGAACGGTAAACTTAACTTCATAATGACAAAGGAACACTGGATTAAAATTATACAATGGGTGAGGGCTGGGCCAGCCAGCGGACGAATGACAGACGCTCTCTGTTAACCCCTCTCCCTTCCCAAAGGGGAAGAGAAAGGGAATAAGGATTGGAAAATAAACTGACATGAAAATAATGACAAGAAAATAATAAGAATGAAAATAATGAAATAATGAAAATAGTAACAATAAAATTTAATATATTCAAATATATACAAAACCAATACTGACCGAATCCCCCTGATGGCTATTATGTCACCGTCACCACTGATACTGTGGGCAGGTGCTGGGTAAGTCCCAGACTGGGCTCAGCAGCAGACGGGAACCAGATTCAGGAGCTGGATTCTGGAACTGGACTCAGGAATGCACGGATTGGGTTTGAGGGCAGAAAGGACAGAGTCCTCCTTGGATGCTAGCCATTGAAGAAGAGAGCTTGACCCTTGTGATCCCTCAGTTTTATACCGAATATGACATCTATGGGATGGAACACCTTGTGGGTCAGTTTAGGGTCACCTGTTCTGTCCGCTCCTCCCTGAAGTAGGAGGACTTCGGACAGTGCAGTTACTTAGAAGAGACTGAGCTGAGAAGTAAAATCACTAAACAGAATTAATTCAGTTCTAACTCGGAACTGTAAATTAAAAACCTGTCTGGAAACTTTATGAAGAGAAATTTAGGAGGATTGATAAAGAGAACTTCGGGCCATGGAAAGCTAACACTGTGTGAAATGTCACATATAGTGACAACTTGCCTGTGACCCCTTCTAAATCTGTTTTTGAATGTGCAGTCACCTGTGGAGGCATCTCTAGGTGCTACCATCGTTCAAAATTACATGTGGGCTGTCGTCACTTGTACAGCTTCATTGTTGGCATTGCTGTGCTGGAGTGGCAAGCAGGAAAGGGGAAGGAGGAAGCAAGTGCGTGTGGTGCTCCAGTGGTGCGTGGCTGAAGTTTGATGGTTCTGGAAGGAGGGCTTGGGGGAGTCTTCGCTTCTGTTTTGTAGCCTGTGGCTTTATGTACCTGTGACACAAAATCAATGATGCTGCATCTGTGTGTGTCTGTGGTGAAGCCTCTGATTCCTTGGGCTCTCTTTCCTAATACAAGGACTTTTGGAGGAAGGATAAAGCATCAGCCAGAAATCCATGTAGCCTTTATAGTGGAGTCAGTGTTGTTTTCTGTACAGGTAACAGAACCATTTATTATAAACAAGAGTGTGGGAACTCTTCTGGGCCAGTTCATTTGGTCAGTTGTCAATAATGGATACATAGAATGAGAAAAGGCTACTACGTAGCAGTACTTTTAAAAGTCTCTTCAGACTCCTCCCCTGACTAGACATACATTTTTTCATGTTATTGTGTTTATCCACGCCTGTAGCCATTCCCTTGCAGACCCTCCTTCCTGTGCCAAGTCAGAGAGAAAGGGTGGGGGTTTCTGCAGGCAACCACTGTTTCCTTCAGTTCGGGCAAGGGGAACAAAGATACACATAATATTTTCCAGTCAGACATTTTTGGAGATGAAAATGGAAGTGGAATGTGGAATGAAAATGGAATTTGGAAATGTAAATGCTTGTATTTCTTTAATTTTTCTTTCAAACTTGTGAGGTTTTTTTTGCTCAAAAGACCCAAGCTCACTATATATAAAACCAGTCTGATACAAAAAAAACCCCAAAGCCAAAATTGGAAAATTTTCTTCCTGGAATTTTCTGTGACGAATATTTTTGCTAGTTCTTGTGGGGATTTCCCCGTGTGTCTTTCTGATCCTCTGAAAGTGTGGGCACAGGTTCCCATGCTCAGGGCTTCTATACCTGTGGCAGTGTG
Organism: Buceros rhinoceros silvestris; assembly: GCF_000710305.1. Taxonomy (NCBI): domain Eukaryota; kingdom Metazoa; phylum Chordata; class Aves; order Bucerotiformes; family Bucerotidae; genus Buceros; species Buceros rhinoceros. The sequence goes on from NW_010433153.1 coordinate 6,848, forward strand.
GTGCTTCCCAGTGTGGTTGCTTTTCTACACACCCAAGGTATGTGCATCTTGCATAAGAGTGAATCCCGTGTAGTTCTGGAGAAAAGAGCTGTCTTCTCCACCCTGGCCGCACTTCTGTATCTGCCTGCAACACAGCCTCACATCTTAAACCTCTCACCCAGGCCACCGTTTGTTTTCTAGAGAAAGCTGTGGCTGTTGGCTGACCCCAGGAGGATTGTGTCCTTTGGGTGAAGGTGCAGGCAGTGACTGACAGGGGAAACCATTAAGGCCTCGATTTCTGTAAGCTTTAAGCTATGCCTTCAGCAAAGTTATAACAGATCTACTTTTGGACCATTACTTATAATTGCAGTCTTCCTGAAAAATCACTCCAGATTTAATCTGATGAAGAATCTGAAAAATGTTTTGGTTTGGAAGGGACCTTAAATGTCATCTAGTCCAATCTCACTGTGATGAGAAGGGACATCTTTAACCAGATCAGGTTGCTCAGAGCTGCGTCCAGCTTGAACTTGAATGTCTCCAGGGATGGGGCTTCCACCACCTCTCTGGGCAACCTGTGCCAGTGCTTCACCACCCTCATTGTAAAAAATTTCTTCCTTGTATCTAGTCTAAATCGATCCTCTTTTAGTTTAAAGCCGTTGCCCCTTGTACCCATCTTTCTTATAAGCTCCCGTTAAAGACTGAAGCACTGCAATAAGGTCTCCCCAGAGCTTTCTCTTCTCCAGGCTGAACAACCCCAACTCTCTCAGCCTTTCTTCCTAGGAGACACGTTTTTGTGGCCCTTCTCTGGAACTGCTCTAACAGGTTCATGTCTTTCTTGTGCTGAGGACTCCAGAGCTAGACGCAGGACTCCAGGTGAGATCTCACTGGGGCAGAGTAGAGCGATAGGATCACCTCGCTTGACCTGCAGGCCATGCTTCTTTTGATGGAGCTCAGGACACAGTTGGCCTTCTGGGCTGCGAGCGTACCTTGTCGGCTCATCTTCAGCTTTTCACCCACCAGTACCCTCAAGTCCTTTTTCACAGAGCTGCTCTCAATCCCATCATTCCCCAGCCTATCGATACTGGGGATTGCTCCAGCCCAAATGCAGGGCCTTGCACTTGGCCTTGCCGAACCTCATGAGGTTCAGATGGGCTCACTTGACCTCATCCTGTCAAGATCCTGACAAACGAGAGATTTTGGGGTTAAGGAATTAGATGACATCTGATCTTTAAATGAATTGCAGCCAAAATTCTTAACAAAAGCAGCTCTTGTTAGCCAAGCACATCAGATGAACAACAAATACAAAAAGAAAAAAACAAACGCAGCAACCTGCATCTGGTTTAAATACAACTGAATAGTGTAATGGTCAAAATAAATTAGCAAGCAAAAAGGAAAAATCTCATGTTGCCTAAAAGATGGTAAAATAGATTTAGTGGTGTTCATTCCTTGCTTTTGGAGCTTCATGACCAGTATGTTAATGCATCATGTCTTTCATGTATTTCCTAGGCAGCAGTTTTGTTGGTTTAATTGTCCTTTCCTGTTCTCTCCTGTTCTCATTTAACGTTAACTTCAATTAAATGAACAAAAGGGAAAAGCAGCAATATAAAGTAGAAGGACTGGGGATTGCACTTCACGTGAGCCAGTTCAGCCCTAAGTGACGCACGGCTGTTTTTATCTGGAAGCGCTCCAAGCTAGCAAGGCTTGTAGAGGGACATAACTGTGCTTCCTGGCTCGGATCAGCCATACAGCAGGATTTCTGCACTGTCATACCCTGCTGTGCCGTACAGACATATTAATCCACAATTCTTAGCATGTGTTTCAACACGGGCTAAGCCACACCACTTTTCTCCAGAGCTGGAGAAGCAGAGTGGGAGCCACTGACCGCTGCTGACACAAGCCCAGGCCCGTTCCAGCTAACCCAGCGGCATACCCAGCTATTTCTCCCTCCTTGAGCAGTTGAGGATGGTGATCTCAGGAGCTCAGGTTTGGAAGCGCTTGACATAACAATTAATGGTCCTATTTCATCAGCTCATCCCTCCACTTCCCACAGCGTGCAGAGCAGTTTGGGAGGTGCTGAGAGATGTGTGGGTCTGGCTCTAGGGTGTTAGGAGAACATGTGCTGCTCCTGGCACTCTGCAAGGTGGGAACAGCCAGATCCTGGTCTCACAATGCATGGGGTTGTGATCCATTGGCAGGCCCATGTCTGCCTTGAAGAGCAGGGGAATCCTGTTAAAATGCAGAGCAAAGCATTTCCTTTACCCTGTCCTTTCTGTTGGCTTCTTGTCACATCTGCGTGTGGAGACCCACCCTCAGCGGGACGCAGAAGGGCAAGTTGATGCCGGAGATGCCATCGTTTGCTTGCTTGGGGTCTTATGGACACAAAAGGCAGTTCTCAGCAGGATGACTGGAACAGCTCTGCAAACGTTGTTGGAGGGTTCTTCGTCTTGCCAGAGTAATGCTCTACGGACAGCAGAGCAGCTTTAATGATTGCAGAAAATTGCTTGGCACAGGGAGGGAAAATATTTTTTTTTTGACATATGTGCTTCTCCTGTGCTTTCTGTGGGCCCGTTCTGAGGTTGCTCTTTTTAAGGTCAGGAATGTAGAGTTTGCTGTGGATGAAGTTGTATGCAGTAAGGAATCTCCTGAGGCTATTCTACTTTTAAATGCACGAATTGCAGGTAAGTAATTTTAAATTCTTATAATGGGATGTAATACTTAACCCAGTTAAGGAAAGCAAAGTCCCCTCATTTCTGAAACGCCCAATTCATTATGACTGTGATTTGGTGGGTCCTGGCTTGGGAGTGTATTCAATGTTTAATTTGCAGTTGATTTAGTGATTTAGCACAGTGAGAGCAGGCTTGGTGCTTTTCACACAAGTGGCCAGGAAAAAATCCTTCTGATAAGGAAGTAAGCAAGCAAGATACACTCAATTATGCTGACTTTCAGCTTTTTTGGTTAAAAAGAGACATTTGCTGACATCTCGCATTGCCGTATGACTGTTTTCAATATTTTCCATGACTTTTTTCCTGGACCACATTTTTTTTTGAGTGATGTATTTCCTAGCCAGGAATTTTAGCTGTGCTCTCCATCCAGTTGAGCGGCGCATTGCGAGATTCCATCAGAGAGGCTTGAGCTTTCAGAGAGCTTCTTGGCTGGTGTGCAGTTGAGGCACATATGGAGAAGATATCAGCTGGCAAGATTGCACAGGCCCTCAAAATTTTTTTCACTCAAGACCTGTTTGAAAACTCCCATCAATTTTGTTTTTAAATGTATTTATGGAAATGGTCTAAATCCTCTACATGTTGATTCGGTTTGCTTTCCGAGACCACATCAGATCATTTTCTGGTTAGTTACACTCTTCCAAACTGAGAAACCCATAAAGAGTCAGTAAGACCTGGAAATCTAATTATTAGTTGCTTACGGCTTCCAAGGGTGAAACCTTGCTCTCAGGTCCTTACCACATAGTGCTGATTTTAATAATAATTTATGTGGGTGTGGTTTTTTTTTTTTTTTGTCAAGAACCCACATTGCCTGATTTGGACAATTTTAGCTGGGGACAGATGCAGTCAAGTGCTTCGTTGCATCAAGAAGATTTAAAGGAAATTCTGTCTTGCAGCAGTATCCTGATTCTCACTAGGACTAGGCACCCAAGACATGAAGAAGTAGAACTGACCAGTTGGTGAAATTTTTTGCGTATCATTTCAATCACTCCTTGATGTTGGAAGGGCGCCTTCTGGAGCATGGTAGCATTGAAAACTGTCATACCATGCATTTAATAACATAACTTTGGGATATACTCCCATGTTAGCAGGAAATACACCAGCAAAACAAACATTTATGTAACTGGCTCTTAGTTAACACAAGGTTATAGAGTAAAAGCAGCCTTTGATCAACCTCGAATTACTTTCACACTTTACAATCAGTTGCTACACAAATCCAAGACAGTGATGAGCTCTGGGCAGGAGAATTCTTCCATATAATTGATATTCCAGATATGCACGATTAAATGGCTAAAATACTGTTAGTGTTTTGTGTAGGGAGTCAACACTGGTTTTGTAGAGTTCTCACAGGTTTGATCCAGCATCACTGAATGAGAAGGTATCTTGCAGTTTGAGTTTAAACTAAAGAGAATCAAGCTAAGTGGAAGCATTACTGAGTGTTCTGATAAAAAATAAATTGATCTTCTTCCTCCTAATAAAGCTTTATTATCCCAGCCAACAAATATTTTTATTATCCATGAGAAGAAAATATCCCTTTGCAAAATAATAATTTTCTCAACTTGGTGGATGATGATGTTAATGCAGCTTTTAAGTAGGAGGCTGGAGATATCTTTTGAGCAATGTAAAATCACTCAAATAGATTTCTACATTGAGCCAGGGAGAATTTAAGAGACGATGTAAGAAGCTTGTTAAGCTTGCTATGTATTTTACATCCACTTGGGGAACACTTTAGTTCCAGTCCAAAGACTGGAAACACCTCACTCAGCAGTAAGACTATTACCTGTTCCCTGTATTAAAAAATTCATTATCAGTATTAATTTATCGGTGGAGCAAGAATATATAAAAGATGTATAAAATTTATGAGTGAAATTTCTCCCTTGCAAGGAGCCAGAGCTAGCTCTAGGCACTACTTAAATATTGCTTTACCTCTGCCTTACAAAATCCAGTGACTTTTAAAGGGTGACTAGGCTTCTGACTGACTTCCATATGGAAGAGTTTCATGGTGGGTGAAAGAAAACGGACATCTGTCTTTGAAATTGGTTTCCAGCTTAGTGCGTACAAATCTAATCACCAGAAAGAAGGTTTAATCAAGAGAGAATAAAACCAAAAAGGAATTGCCCACTCAATAAAATTCAAAACCTGCGATTGCAAACTGTTCAGGAAATATGAAATCAGGATTTCTCCTTTACTTTTATTCTAGACTCATAGTCATTTACTGCCTGGAGATGGAAATATTTGCCTATTACTGTTTAAAATTAAATGAATGTCTGTTGATAATAGGAATGCTAAGAGCATGGTTAGTCCTTATGGAGGCTTCGGAAGCACCTTAAAAATATGCGGTCCTTTCTGATCGTTGACACGGTTTCTACCTCTGGAGCTAGCTGATTCAAGAACAGAATAGAGAAGAGTAATGGAAGACTTCAGCAAAATGATCAGACAAGTAATACATATACCTCTTCTTATGTGCAAATATATTTGTATACATAGTCCTTATTTTAGCCTTTACAAGTGAACTCTATTTTCTGTTGAGGACAGATTTAAAATCTTCAGGTACTGTAATTAGTAGTTGTAATGTATGAGATGCTTCCCCAAATGAGTAAGGAAACTGTGTAAGAACCCGTCTTTACGTTGTTATTTTACTTGTTCCAGTTCTATGAAGCATGAAGCACTGTCTCAAAACATACTTCTCCTATTTGAGCACTTTTGGTTATTTGATTTGTGACTTGTGTCTGTGCACATTCTTCAGGTACCTAGGTGAGTTTCTTGGCTTTATGTTAAAGAAGAAAAAATACTCTCGAGTTTTTAAAGAAAAATCTGCAGTGAAATGTAAACAGGAGGTTTTTCCTAGTGCAGTATACGAGTAATTTCTCTTCAAGTGAATGGGAGTTGTTTATGTGCAAGGCCTTGAGAGGTTTGCATAAGTAATAGATGCAATTAAACACTATTATAGAGAATAAATGAACAAAAATTACAGGGTGCTATGTTCAATATATGCTAGGAGTTAAACTTATTATAATTAATATTTTTTAGCTATCCTTTGGAGGCAACTCTGGAAATATTATTTCTGAAGTGAAATGCAATTATGGGTACAGAATGAGAGAAATTAATATTTTCATTCCTATCTATTGTGGAAAAATGCAATGCGAAAGAGCTCTTTTATTAAATGAGCCAGGACTGAAAATGAAGGGCAGGATTGCACAATGCACAACTGCCCATAATGGCTGAGAGATGAGATCACCAGAGCAGCTATCAGTTAAGACATACAGTGTGAATTAGGGGTACCTACTTTCCAGGCACTGGGTATTTGACAGAAGTTGTTTCAAAAGCATATAAGAACAGCTACGAGGAGAGGAACACCTTTAGAGATCTTAGACTTCAGTGCTTTGTAGCCATTATATCTTTTCTTTTTTCCTCCTTCTGCAGTATACCAATATGGAAGTCAAACAACTATATTTCCATAGGAGTATTTTTCCCATCATCAAAAAATTTAAATGCTCTGGGTGTTAAGAATAACATGATAATCTAAGCTGGATCTTAATACCTTGCAAGAGGTGATTAGGACAATATGTGTTTCCTCACAGAGGCAGCTACTGAGAAAACCAGAACGGGTGAGTTTTGAAATGCTGTAAGCATTTCAAATGATCTAAAGTAAAAGAGTCAAAACTGTCCCTGGGGTTTGTCAGCAATTTACTGGCTTTGGTATCTGTTTCAGACCAGAATTCCTTTAGTTTGTACTCTCTTGATTTGCTTTGTTCAGTGTCAGAAATTCTGCTAAAATATGCATCAAATAAGGACTTGGTAATAGAATACCCAGGGAAAGCAGCAATGCGCGTCGTTATAGACCAGTTCAATCAAATGCTCCTCCCAGGCACCGTAACTGTGCATGCACATGTGTGTAGGAAGAAAGCCTCTCTAATAACCCTCTGTAGTGGAAGCCTCTGTAGTGGAAAGGCAGAAATGGATGGAAAAGAGGAGCTGGGGGAGGAGAGTGATGCCGGCTCAGTTCAGAAAGTGCGCTGACTTTCACTGCTTGCTGAGGAGATTGTTATATACTCTGACGCCACTCATTTCATGAGGGTCCAAAATATTGTTATCTTAGTGCTATTCAGTGCGGGTTGGAAATAGAAGTACTCTGGGTACCTCAAATGAATGATCTTTCTCGGATCTCAAGCAATAATGCTGTGTGCTGGGATGGGGTGCTCAAATTCAAAGTAAAACCTACCTGGTTGAGATGCAAAACAGCCTTTACATCAGCAATAAAACAAGCCGAAGTACCATATTCCCATCTCCCAAAGTCTTTAACTGTTGTCTGATATATTCCAAGAATTGTGTTGGAATTTTTTTTTTTTTCAAGAATTGAAGCCACACCATCTTTGGTTCACACCTCCCTTTATTGGCTGTGGCTAAGGCTAATAGCACAACATATAAACACTTAGCAAGTCGCACATATCAGAAGAAAGAATATATATTTTTGTCTTCTCATAGAAAGAGTAGAAGATCTGGGACAATTGAAAACAGTGAGATACTACACAGTGACAACAAATAATAGAATTGCTGATACCACAGGGAAAATCGACTGCAGCAACAGCTTGCAATGGTGCATGCTGAAATACCTGTGAGCCATACCTTAGAAAGCATATGGTGTCTTTGCTGCCAATGTCATATTTCACAGACCTACGTACCATTTTAGAGGTCACAAATGCACTGACTGCAGCTCTGATAGAAACAATTTGCTGAATTTCCACAATGTAGTTCTTCAGTTAGTTTGAAAAAACAGACGAAGAATAATGAGAAAAAAAGGAGAACAGGAGAAAGAAAGCGTGAGAGAAATAGAAAAAGAGAGAAAGAGGAAGGA
>NW_010433153.1:14693-21414 GCF_000710305.1 Buceros rhinoceros silvestris
GGAAGAAGGAAAAAAAAGCAAGAAAGAGTAAGAAGAAGAAAAAGACAATTCTCCCCTCATCCACCCAGATGAATGAACAAACGGGTTATTCAGCGCTGTGCTGTAATACCTTATTTTAGTTTCTCATTTGAAATCCTTTGACGTCAATGATCTTCCACTGACTTTAATATGCTCTGGCTCAAGCTTGTCATGTGGATCTCAGGCTTACTGTCTGTGAATTAATATGAAACTGTGTATTAGTTTTCAGGGACAAACAAATAACTTTAAAAAGTAATTAGGCTGATATTTTAACATTAGCAGTTACAACACACAGGTCTGTAAGCAGGTTTGTAGCGCAGTGTTTTTGAATGATGTATGATCAAGAAATTTTCTTAACAGTGTGTTTGCTGCTGGTGTTAACAGTATTTAGGCTAATGGAAAACATGCCTGTCTTGCAAAGTAATTCCACTAGAAATATTTGAGTCTGAACAAAAATCTTTTCCTGTTCTGAAAGACACGTGGAGCTGCAGTGTTGTGCTTCTTTCCCTTTTACACATATACCTATATAACCGACTACATCCATGTCATGATGATATATAAGTAGCTCATGTTATAGAAATGTATTAAAATGTAGACGTATCTACCTTATACATTCATAGTCATTATCTTTACAGCTCTAATGCCATTATTATTAAAGAATAATTATTTCTTGATGTATGTGCGCTTTTGAAAGTTCAACAAATTATTTTTGAAAAAGGATATTATTACATTCTTTGCTGTGGTATCAACCAGTCTTTCAGTTCTAACTCACTGCTATATTCAATTTTTGTACCTATATGTGCATGTGGAATAATAATGTACACTCGTGCTTGGCAAGATACCAGTAGCACTGAAATATCACGGACTCAAGAAATAAATGCTACCGAAGTTGTCAGACGTGTGTTTTCAGGCTGTTGTCTCCCCTGCCCTCAGCCGGCCAATCCCCTTGGGCACTTTAGTGGGGCCTGTGGGACAGTGAGTCCCATCTTTAGGCTCTGGAACTGGATAAGGCAGTAGGTTGTACCGATGTAGGAATCCCGTGGGAGAGGGGTCCCAGGCAGAGAAGAAATAGTAGGGTCCAGGATGACCCATGCCATGTCCACGTGAAATCCCTGGGACAAATGCCAGCCTATAGAAACATCTCATTGACTGGCAGCAGAGGCAGATGAAGAGAGAAGACAATCCTTCCCTCATGTACAGCTCCAGGATGCTCCTGATCACTTTCAGAAACTTTAACAGAGTCAAATACTTGGCAGCATTAGAAAAAGTTCAAATTGCGTCAGGTGTCAGTAGTATAAGCTTAACTGAAGTAGTCAGCGTGTAACAGGGAAATCAGATTAGTGCACTAAAATTATTGGTGTGAACAGAAACTGCTAACGAGTCTTAGTAACACTCTACGGCACCCAAATGAAACTAAAATATCCGATAAGATCTGAAAGTGCTGTGTAGCTACCCAGCAGAAATACTTGTGAAGGACCTAGTACATTTTATGTTTAGTTCTTTCTGTTCCCTTGATGGTTTTCTCTCTGTACTTTTCAGCATATTCATGGTATCTTTTACTGATATTAAGTTGATATTAAGATATTATTTTCAATTAAAATACATTAGGTCCCTGAAAATGATGAATTTAAATATTAAAATAAAATCTTAACTGAGAATTTTTGTTTTATATGCTTTTATTCATCTGTGGGGTTTGCTTTAAAGGAGAATCTTCTGATTCAGCAAAGTCATTAAAATCTTTTCAAAATCCCACTGTCACTCAGTGAGAGTTTATATATAGTATTATTTTATGGAAACTGTAGGGGATGCACGTGTTTGTATGCATATAAAGAGGATAATTTTTTTTTTTGTTAGCCTACTAGGACTATGTATGATATTCTGGATTGTATTTAAATGTGGAACTACATATTTTAAACCATTTACTGAATTTGTCTGATCAATGTTCCAAATACTGCCATATCATATTACATTCCAATCTTTAAATTGTACACACTTGAAGATTCTGCCAAATTACACAGTTTAGTACACCGAAATCCATGGTTGTGGAAAAGCGTATGTAGTAGTTAGCATATTGCATGTAATTTCTATGGATTTTACATTTGAATATGTTGACAGAAGCAATTAGAGGGAGACCAAAATGACACCTATTGAGTAGAAATGAATTCCAATGTCTCTGTGTTGTTATTACACGTTATTTATAAAACTCAACCAAACGTATAATACAACCCTTTGGACAGGAGCCTGGGAAAGCCCAGGGAACAAGAAAATAGAGTATTGATTCTGTTAAAGGTAACCAGCGTAAATCAGGTTTCCAGCTTTGGGAGAGAGCATGAGTAGGCATAGGGATCCGTTTGTGATTTTCTGTCTGAGGTTGTCTCCCAAGAGCAAAAAATAGAAAAGTGGATCTGAATTGCACTGTGTCTGCTGATGCTGTATTTTTCCTATTGAAGACTAATAATTTTAATGCCTTCAGTGGAGTTTCATGAGGCAGGACACAGCTGTACTCACAGTCTCTGGAAACATGATGCTACTCCTCCCTCCGGTGTCCCATCCCTCCCTGCTCACTTGGCCACTGCATCCCTATCACCTCCCTTGAGCTTAGGAAAGGTGCTCTGCAGCTCTCTATTTGCATCCACAAACCAGCAAAAAAAATCCAGCAGCCCCTTCCTCCTCCTCCCTCAAGCAAGATGGGGTATTTAATGGGTCGACTCTGCTCACCCAACTGCCAAACAAGAACCAAAACCAGCACAAGGGGAATGGGGCAGTGCAAGGGCAGATTGGGTCTGGGACATCGGTGAGTTGAGGGATGGGCCCTGCCCCCACTGGGACCTTGCACCTTCCACTGTCCTTCCCCACTGTCCCACCTGAAATCTTCATGTTGCTCTTAACAGAAGCCAGACAGGTTGAAAACCAAAGATTAAAAACTTGTTCAGAAGTGCTTCTAAGCTATCAATGTCTTTTCCTTTCTTGTCACTGAATCAGATGTGGATTTTATGTTCCTCAGAACTGCTCTGTGCACAGAAAATACTTAGACCCATGTAGTATTATGTTAGTCCAATTAAAAGAGCGGACCAAAATACAGCAATACAGTTCTAGGCCTATATTTGGGGGCAAAAATCTCTGTCTAGTTTAGAATAGAAACAGACTTGTCTATAAGTTAGACATTGTTCCTTCTTTTTCCTATTCTTCTTTACTACACTCTGGACAGAAAAAACATAACAGAAAGCTGGAGGACACTCAGGCTCAGTCACAAGCCACATTCTTTCTATGTATGTATGCAGTTTGTGGTGTGTAATTAAAACAAATGGTTATATTTTATTCAAACAGGAGATAATCCATGTAGCAGTGTAACACTGAACCATCAGTAAAAACTTGTGTTCTGGGGTTGTAAGGGAATAAGAGGTTGGTATGTTTAAAACAAAGACACGTTTTATCTCTGCTCGCTCTTGCTCAAGTGCCAGTAACCACAACTGAAACTCCATGTTTGGATGATGTAGAAACACTGATCGGATCATGCTGTTGTTATATTTTCCCCTCACAGATGTCGATCGCAGTCCTCTGTTTTCTGTGACTTTTATTCAGGAGAACCTTACCCCTTGCTGAACATTATGGACCAGTGTCACCATCATTGTGGTGATGATCTTCTAAAAAGACATATATGGCTTGACTCAGTTACCCTTTGAGAGACTCTTGATTGAACCGGGGTCTAGCTGCTGGACTCGGGCATAGGATTGAATCCTGTTGTTTTCATTACAGTTTCTAAACTTTTTTCTTAATTTACAAACCTGAAGAAACCTAACCCATGCTCAAAAAAGATGAGATAATAGTGTCATATATTTAAATTGTGTATATATGTCTGTGAATAAAAATAATAAACCTGTACTTAAATATAAATTGGGTATAGGATCTACTGCACTGGAATAATTTTAGCCCTAATCCACGCTCCATTGACACCAACAAACTACATTTCCCTATTCAAGAATACAGAACTATTAAGAAGACAAAGTGGAATTAGTATCCTAATGCTGTGACTAGCCTCTAATGCAAGTCGTTCTGATATATATATTACATAACCTTCATTCCACCTCACTCTAGTCTTTTTCCAAGATACTGCGCAATGGAAATGGCATGTGAAGGCAGCACATGAGAAGTTTCCTAATGTGTGAAATAAGAAAGTCTCAGACTCAAGCCTGATTCCAGTCTCACACCAATTTTGCAGCTGCAGAGAAGGACTCTTGACCCATCTTATGCTGAGGTGAGAAGGCTGTTCTAGGTGCTGGATGCCTTTCACATACCACAAAGGTTTGAATCTGAAATAAACAAAACCAACCGCACTCCCATGGGCTTTGGGCAAGGTCCCGAATAAGAAATCTTTAATCTCTCTTTGCTAAAATACGCGTTGTGGCCACTGCAGACTGCAGTTGTCGCTGGTTTCAGTGTATGTGCACTGCAGAACTGGGAGAGAGAGTAGCAAGGAGAAGGGTTGCACCCACGGAGCTGAGTGAAGTTTTCAGTTGGCTTGGCAGTAAAATTTCTTCATCAGACACTGAGGACTCCTGTGCAAGGTACCTTCAGTGGGAGATGTTCAGTTTATCTTTATCTGGTTTGTCGGCAGGGTGTGTATATAAAATGTCATCACATACTTTATACAATTGTGGTGTATGTTGAGAGGCCTGCAGTGACAATTCGACATAAACTCTAAGCGCTTATTTGCTGCTATCATTTTGCTAGAAAATTTTGCATTTGATTTCTATAATACTACCAGCAAAGGAACACTCAGGCTGACCCCCAGCTGCCAAGAAATAAGTATGATGCGGTGAGGCAAGAGGAGATGCAGTCAGGGAAACACCTGGTTTGTACAAGGGGCTTCTGCTTTTACTGCTTTTTACGTGGTAGAGCGGGGAGCGAGGAATAGTTTAACACAAGAAGACAAAGAATTGACAGAGCTTTATCTGGGTATGGAGGAAGAAAGAAGACAGAGAAGCCTAAAATATAGGCAATATCTAAATATGAAAATCTCATTTTGAATAGCTGAAGAAAATGTGGTGGTTTTTTTTTTTCTAAAGTGTCTGAAACAGATCTGTTTTCTTCTTTGTTTTATCTTATTCTAAATGGAGGGAGTTGTCTTTAAACTTGAATCAGCTATCTTTATAACCTTTCAACCGTGAAAAGAAGCATTTCACATTAAATGGAAAAATATGCTATAAAAAAATCATTTTCCATGAAAACTTTTTATCCAACATATTTGGATTTGTTGTCTTTAAAATGGGATCAAAAATAGAAGCCAAAGTAAAAGGAGGAATTGTTGACTGTGACAGAAATGTCAGTGGAGGAAGAAATTTGGAAAGATAGGTGAAATTTTGCACAGCGAGACAACACTATTGAAAATTGTGGTGTCACTTGGATGTAGCTGAAGTCTGAGTTTTGTATTTATGGCTATAAAATACAATTCCTGTGGCACAAAATGATTGCTCTCAGAGACAACAATAAAAATATCTTATTTTTCGTACTGGAGAAATAATAGGAAGTGAAGTCAGGACAAAATGGTTCCTTAAAGGGCAGTTGCAGAGCGACCACCCACTTTCATGAAATTGGGCTTTGGCTCGTGATGCTGGACTTCAACACACTGAATTTAAAGTAACTGTGAGACATGAAGGAGGAGATATGGGAAACAAGGGCACAGATGTGGCACTGGGCCAAAGTGGAAAGAGCGGGGTCTGAATGGCAGAGCTGAAAGAGGCAAAGCATGGCCACAGGACATGGAATGTCTGTACTACAATATATTGCTAGCGAGCTGTATATACGGATTTATATTGAGGAATTTAAAGGAAACGAGGACCCGCTTCCGTTGCATTTTGCTGGCCCCTTGGTTCCTGGCTCCTTTGGGATTCTGTGAAGAGCTCTGGTTTGTTTTGCATCCCATGGGCTTTCATAATGCTTTGTGCAATGTTTTAATTTTGATTATGCTTACATAAAGCATCATCTACTTTAAGTTCTAAATCCATGAGGAATATGAATAAAGAGAGAAAAGGAACTCCAGGGAGTACAGACTGTATCTAGAAAACCACCCATTAAACTAATCCCAAGGAAATTTTTTGACCCATCTCAAAATCACCATGTTCCTTGGAAAGTACTCTTTTTCTATATTGACTTGTCTGGTGGCCAGATGACTTTGGCAATCTTTTGCCTATAAAGAAAAGATGAGATCAAGGTGGCTTGATACCCTCCAACACTCTCTGTAGGCCTAATCGACCTGGCTGCTATATCTGGATGCTGGTCTGTGCAGGTGTCCCTCCGAAGGTGAAATATATACATCCTGCGCTTTGCTGCAGTTTCTCCATCACCACATAGTGAACGTGGCTGAGAGGTTTCTTGGCTGACAGACTGTGTAATGAAGAGATGACAAAGTCAGTCAGGGACCTGAGATATTAAAACCAGGATGATCAGTAATTCCCCAAGTAGATTTGTGACTAATAAGACCTTATCATTGCACTCAAGATTTCAAATTGATTTTCACTTCACGAAATCTAGGTGAAAATCTTCCAGTAGTTACAGCTACTTTCAAAATTTTCTGAAGTTTCAAAATGTATCATAATTCAACAAAATATTAGTTAACAGTTTTATTCAGGCATTTTAGGCAATCATTGTTCTTCCTGTCTTCAGTCTTTCTGAGCTCACGACATTCCTTTGCTTTCTGAAAGAG
>NW_010433153.1:21507-59303 GCF_000710305.1 Buceros rhinoceros silvestris
AGAGTGTACCTCCCCTCTACTGTTATTTTATTGTATTTTGTGTTACGTTGTATTTTGCTTTCCCACTTAAGAAAGACAATTGGAGAAGGCGGATCTATGTGCAAGCAATTTCACTGTCATTCACGCTCTCTTGACCTAACAACTATTACTATTGCCTTGTTTAGCAGGAATAACTCTTTGGAGTGACAAGAATGTTGCAGTTCAGCACAAATGAGTAAGTGTAATCTGTGCCCATGCAGCTCCACTGAAATCAGTAGGCTTTCAGGGTTACGAGATGAAGCTCAGGGCCAGGTAATTTTAATTCCCATGTCAGACATCTGGAACAAACCAGCGACTGCCAATACTCAGACACAGATGATAATAAAAATCCCATTTTTCTTATGTGTATTTTACAAACACTAAGGAATGAAGTTTGATCCCATCACTGGTATTAAATAAAGGTTTAAAGATGGAATATCTACTAAAAAATTCATAGTAACTTTCCTGCTTATGCTCAAAGACTGAAAAATAAGTTCATCTAATCTGTGCTACATTTTCAATATGAAGATAGACTATGTAATACAACTTTAGGATTTAAGATTAAAAAATTTAAATAATAAAACTAGTGATATATTGCTCCCCCAAGGGAGCCTCCACTGAGTACCATTGCTTGTGGTCTCTACAGCTGCATTTCAGCTCTGGCTAGGGCTGTGGCCAGGGCCATTACCCATGGCTGGACTGCATTGTACCTACACTGTGACCAGCCTCGTACCTCACTGGCTCCTCTACTCGGGCCCTGTGGTGGCGCATAATGATGGCCAGGCTGTGGCTGGTCCCATCCTGTCCCGGTTCACCTCGTTGGGGTCTGTGGGACGGGGCTTGACTGGGGAGATAGGACCTGGCACCACTGCTGCTCACTGCTGCTCTTCTGTATGAAATCACTTGACCTGTCTGGCCGTGTCAGGGACTGGCAAGCACAAGTTGTTTAGTGTGACTGCCAGCCATAAATTTCCAGTCAATGGAAAATTTTTGGAATCATTAATTTGGATAGTACCTGCTATTAGGTGTCAATAATGAAGTGGTTTCTTTCCTTTCTAAAGGATTTTTCTTTCTTCCCGGATGGTCAAATCCCCAGTGGCCCAAACCACATCCAGCCATGCGTCACAGAGTGTCCCTAGTGTTACCAGCATTATTGGCACATGTGTTAAGAAACTTAATTCGGGTGAGAGCTATGATCAGAAAAGAAGATGAGGAAAGATCAGAAGACCATTTAATGGTGTTTCTGTTTGGGATCGTTTTACCTTCTTTACTGCAACTGAGGCAAATTCAGATAGAGTCCCTCTCCAAAGGCATTACACATGCCTATATTAGGTCTGAATTTGGCCTAATTGGCACCAGGCATTTTCTTGGCACTATCAGTAGACAACGCTTCTGGGAATCTAATTACAGTAGCAGAATGTCAGTTCCCAAAACTGAAACAGCATCTTTCAGCGCAATAATATTAGACCAAAGTCTCCTGTTAATCTGTATAATTCCTTTACGAAGAAGGAACAGTTTTAGCTATAAGGACGTGTTTATCATTCTTGAAAAATGTTGCAAAAAAGGCTTGACCCCCAAAAGCTTAGTGTGTCACCTAGATGAACTAATCTCACACTGTTAACACCTTTGATTTCTACAGATGAGATTCTTCAGAGGAGGTGAATCCTACCCAGAATGGGCATATTTCTCCCACAGGCTAGGAGAAGGGGACTGTATACCTAACTCAGAAGTATGTGTCTAGATACACTGTGGGATTTATATGGAGGTGCTCAGAATAATTTTTTCTTGCAGGAGGTACTAAAAAACCCGACTGGACATGGTCCTGGACAACCTGCTCTGGCTGATCCTGCTTGAAGCAGGGAGGTTGGACTGAGTAATCCTAAGAGGTGCCTTCCAGCCTCAGCCATTCTGTGATTCTGCAATACAGGCTTTTAATACTGAAATAGTGGTGAACTTCAGCCCAGAGACATAACAAAAGGCCAGTGAATCTCCACCATAGGATTAAGTAGCAGAAGGGTTTTCTGTTGATTTACCGATGAAGGTAGATTTTGGTAAAATAACCAGCAGTTAAATTTAGTCAGCATTTCAGTACTTGTGAAAGTTGCTGCATCCATGGTAATCAAGTCTTTCTACATTTAGCTGATAGCATGAGAAGGGGTGCTAATACTCTTCTCATGTGTGCCAGCTCTGTTCTGAATAGACAGACCCCACTAGAAAGTGGTCAGCCTTCTGTCTGCTAAGGCAGAAGCTCTGATGGTAGGGGGAGATAACAAATGTCTGCTTCTTAGGAACAGGCCAAAGAGTGCAACTGGACCGTTAAAAAGTCCTCTGGGACTAGAAGTTGTCAGGGTAATTTCTAGCCCCTGGTGGAGCAAATGACAGAATTCCCATGGTATTCAGTGGATCTGGGATGTGCTCCTCAGCCATCATCAAGCCGTTTGTAATTTAACCATAGCTGGAAGCTACAGACAGAGATGCTCTATGGGACGAAAGAGGTCGTGATCTCTTCTGACTGGAGAACACTGACACGTTGGGCCAAAAGAAGTTTTGGGAGGAAAAATAGCAATGCTATTAAATAGGGACCTTCCCTTCCCTGCAGAGGGCAGCTGGCATGTAACTTGACTAAATTACCCTGGAAATGGGAAAGTACTGGTTTCCTGTCCCAGCCCCCTAGAAATTCAAAACCGTCTTTCTTCGCTTTTTGAATAAGATAAACAATGAAGTGATAGATAATGATTTGTATCCTAGGCTTGCCCCTCTTGCCTTGGCTTTTTCTTTGAGCAGTCACAATGTCCCTCTGTTTTGACATGAACAGATTGTTTCCTTCTCTATTCCTGTCTCCTTTTGGTCTACATTAAAAATGTGTCTTCCTGAAAATAGAAGCCTTTGCTTGCACATTGGCTGTGCTCTCTATATTTCGAATTGCTCATCTTTTAGCTCTTATTGGAGCTGTTGGATATGCAATCAACAAATCATAGTATTTCCAGTCATTTTTCTTGCATACCTAGACTATTCCAAACATAATATCTGGGACCTGCTACTGGATTATTTCCTCTCCCTTTATCACTTTGATAAACAAATTATAACAAGAGTAGGAACAGAAGGGTCCTGCAGCAAATTTGGCTTAAAAATTAACTGTAGCACTCTTAGCTGACAGACTGCAGATATGCACCATATGTGCAGAACTTCCTGTGGCACATGGTGTTTGGACAGAAACAAGAACTCTTAGAAGAATGCTGGTGTAGTTGTCAGGACCAATTATATGAAACATGCTGGATTTCACTTTTCTGCAGGATAACTAAAACTCATAAACAAGTGTTTTTTCCTGTGTTTTCCATGTGTGTTAGCTACAATCAGAATTTGAAATAGATACTGCTGTTCTTCAGCAGTACCTGCTAATTTAGCACAAATTGTCTAATTTAATCCTTTTTAGTCACCACTTCTAAAGTTGCATAAAAGAATAATTTATGAGAACACTGACAGGAATCTGTGTTAGATGGAGTCAGGGAGGATAATAAAGACCGTATCTATGGAAAAAAAAAGGGCCATTCTGGGCAAAATTGCCAAACTTGACTCATTCTATGCACAAAAGGTTGGAAAAGATATGAAAATTCAAGTATGGAAAACAAAGAGAGGAAATGACTTTGCAGGACAGTAGCCAGTGAATTATTTAGTTCTTTGGAGGACTGAAATACAAAGCAGCTTTAGTTATGTGACTTGGAGAAGCTTGAGGCTTAATTTTCAGACCTAACTGCCTAAACACGTCAGATATACTTCGGGGGTGGTTTGGTTTTTTTTTTTAAGTTTTCTACTTTTTCCAGATATCTATAAATCTTTGGATATTTAATGAAAATATATGGTAGTAGTGTTGAAAGCTATGTTCTGATTAATATTCTGTTGTTTGCTTTCATGTTCAGCTTTATATATATGCTAATGAACTGAACAAAGGTCTTTTTGCATATGAGGGACAACCATACACAGAAAAGTGTGACTCACTTTGACTTCCTTTTCTTCTTTTTTTCTCAGGATTTGAAAGTGGCAGTAGCCTGACCATTAATGGGATGAAAACGAAAAGGAGAAAAGCTAGAGTATTCTGGGACTCTCGTCTCACAATGGAATTCAGAGGGCAAAAGATAGTTTGAAGATTAGGTCCCCGAAAACAACAAAGGTGGCAACAAATGCTGTGTAAAGGTCATGACATTGTCTGACCCAGGGTGATGCTCCATGCTAGCCATGGAGGTAACTTAATGGGGGTGATGGCAGGAGGGATGTCTGGTACCTTCAGTTAGACATCTTGGGGCAGAAGCTCAGAGAGAAAGAGCAAAACTGAACCACAAGTGAGTCTTAAGCTGGGAAAGTGAAAAGAAATCGAGTGAGAACAGATAGGTCCTTGGTTCATATATGGCCATGGTTTAGTGAGGATATTTTGCTGTTGCTGGCTGCTCTGGTTGCTTATCTCTGCATTCACTGGTCTCCTAGAGCTGCAAAATTAGGTTAGATTGCTCAACACTATGCAACATAATTTGGGCCCAGAGATAATACCCCTCTTCTTCCTCCCTGTCATCAGGTATTTCAAAGCCTTGAAAGTGCCCCTTTATTTATGCTTTATGTCATGATTTAAACCCATCTGGCAACTAAGCATCATGCAGCCTCTTGCCAACCCTGCTCTACTCCTGGCGAGGTGGGGGAAGGAGAAAATACAACAAAAGGCTTGGGAGTGGAGACAAAGGACAGGGAGGGCTCACTCATGAATTATGGTTGCAGGCAAAACACAGACTTGACTTGGAGAAACAAAATCATTTTAATTTAAACAACAAAACCACAACCAAAACAACAACTGAAATTAGAGTAGGATAATAAGAGCAATAACTGGGCCTTAAATACACCTTCCTCCCACCCCTCCCTTCTTCCCAGGCCCAGCTTTGCTACCTCCTCCTCCCCACATGGTGCAGGTTGGGCAGAGGATGGGAGTGACAGTCAGTCCCAGTCCACTCCATGTTGATTCTGCTTCTCCTTCCTCCTCAATGGAAAAAATCCTCACAGTGCTCCCCTGTGGCAACGTGGCGTCCCTCCCACAGGAGACAGTTACCCATGAACTTCTCCAATTAGTGCGGAATTTTCCAGCAGGCAGTGGTTCTCCCAGCAACGGTGTGCCTCAGGGCAGACCCCCCTCAGAGTCACGGCCTTTTTCAGGAACTTTTCTCCACCGGTGATCTCTGAGGACTGCAAGGCCCATGCTCCAGCATGGACTCCTTCACCGTCTGCATAAGGCTTGGCCATTTCATCATGGGCTAAAGGGAAAAGGCTGCTCTGGAGCATCCCCCTGTCTCCTTCCTCTCTAAAATCAGTGTCTGCATGGGTTGTCTCACTTCTGGTCCTACTCCCCTCCAAAACATAAGAGAGCTTCCAAAGCAAAAAGCTCTTGCCAAACAGGTTTCCTCTCTTGAATATATTTATCACAGAGGCACTCATTGGCTCAGCCTTGGCCAGAAGCGGGTTTGACTTGGAGCAGGGGGAGCCATGCCAGCATCCCCCTCCCCCACTACCGAAACCCTGCCAAACACAAACCCAACACACTCTAGTAGTGGGTAAAGATTGTGTGCGTATGTACACTGCTCCTGAATAATCTGTGGCTCTAGGAAAATTTGGACTGGTTTTGGTTGGACATGAAAGGGCCAGTAAAAGCCTTCCTTCTTGCAATGTCAGTGAGCGCCCAGCTTTTTGAGTGGACTGAAAAGTATACTCAGGTGCCTGGGTGCCCTATACCTCTTCACCTTAGGGAAATTTAGGTGTTTTCATTGACAGACCAAAACCTGAGAGAGATGGGAGTAGATCTGCTTAGAAAGCCAATAGGGGGCATTCAGCCCTTGTGTCTGCAGTCTCTCACTTTTGCTTCAGCAAGTAAACCAGGGATATGGATGGGTTCTGCTGGTCAGTCAGGATGCGAAGCCCAAAGCCACCCCTAGGGTGGGAGTCTCCATCTGCTAGTGAAAAGAAATCAACAGAAAAATTATCTTTAAATGTGTGGCCGTGGTACTGTGGAGCAAGGTTTTCAGCTTGCTGCTTTTTAGAGAGGTGCCTCCAGGCCAGAGGGGTGGTCTGGGAGCGCGGGTTCCCCAACATGGGGGAGACCAGGTGTGCACCCATCCTGGCACTAGATTTGCCAAAACCATGCTGCGCAGAAAAGAGCAAGAGAGCCACCGACCCCTGGAGAGAAAGAGTTTTTCTTCCGTGGGAAGTGGAGCATGACGACCGATAACAGCCGTGCTGAGACTTTTAAAGCAAGACATTCCTGGAGAAATATAGCCCCTCCCTGCTCAACAAAGAAACTTTTGGGATGATGTTCTTCTGTCACAGGGTGGGAGTAACCCCCTTGCAAGTCAATTGAATGTTTTAGCAGAAAAATAAGGCCCAAGGCTACTATGCTCTTGATAAACCTTGCACCAGAGAGAGAGGAGACCTGCTGGCTTAAATATCCCAGCACAGGATGGGAATAAATTCCATTGGCCTCTGGGGAGTAACTCCCATCCTGATGCAGGAGAACTGATTTTCAGGAAAAAACCCACAGGTTTTATTGAAATACTACACTGTTGTCCAATGTCTTTCTTGAACAATGAAATGGTTATGGTGATTTACTTAACAGTTACTCTCTTATTCGGACCCTCTTATAAGAATTTATAGTTACCCACACTTGTCTGAGTGCAAGGAGTGATTCTAACTTGCACGTAATGATACAATTTTGCACATCTTTTTTTCCCTGACCTCATAAGGATGAGTTGTATGGAATGACAGGATGTTTGGATAGAAGGAGTTTTGGACAACCCCCCCCGCTACTTCTGTTTGCAATGGGGAGACATTTCATTCATCTGAGGCACAGAAACACTGCGATTATTTTTTAATGCTCTGATTTAAACTTACTTCTCTTCTAGTTTCAGCTTGTTCCTTCAAGTTTTTACCTTTCTTTCGCATGATTTTTGAATTGATTATGAATAAAAGGACAAATAGCTACCCACCCCTCAGGAGCTCTGCTGCATTTTCCAAAATAAAACAGGCTGAGTCAGAGGATGTGATATTGTCATTTGTGCAATCAGGGTTTACCGATACCACAGGTAATTATTAATTAGGTGTTTCCAAAGCAAAATATGGAACAAACCACTGGTGTTGGGATTGGCACA
The DNA here is from genome assembly GCF_000710305.1 of Buceros rhinoceros silvestris. Classification (NCBI taxonomy): domain Eukaryota; kingdom Metazoa; phylum Chordata; class Aves; order Bucerotiformes; family Bucerotidae; genus Buceros; species Buceros rhinoceros. Next base: position 28,701 of record NW_010433153.1, read on the forward strand.
TAGTAAAGTATGACTGGGAGTTAACAAAAATATAGAGAAAGTTCAGACCTATTCTGGACCACGTGGTAAGAATTGAGTGGACTAAGAATGACTATTCATAAACATAGGAATATTTATCTTCTAACCTGGCAGCATATCAGTCAGAGGATGTGAACTGGGCTCCTCAATAATGTGTAGCAATCCAAGGGTTTTTGCAGGGTAACTGAAAAGGTGGAACCGCTTGTGTACAAACCACATAAATTGAAACAACTTTGTATACTATTTCCATAAGACATTTGGCTGTTAAAACTCTTGATACTACGATGAACTTCTTTCAACAAGGTCCTTATTGCTCCATTCAACTGGGGATTCTGGAGGGAGACAAATTTTATAAATTTATAACTATGTAAGCTTGCCAAGCTCTGTATAAGCATCAGGAGCGAGTAGTAGTACTTAAAAAATGGGAACTGTATCTGTCAATGTCACTTGAACTTTCCCTTAGCTCTTGAAAAGTTTGCTAACAGGCTGCTGGTTAATGTGATGTGCATATAATTATGAGTGACTATTTCTATTCCTTGCAATAACTAATATTAACTACAGTACTGTTGACAGGGAAGGTGATTTATGGGCATAGTGAGATGGTTTGGCTGAGCTTGGCATCAGGCTGTAGCAGTCGGAGAAAACCTGAACTTTGTTCTGCCATGTGAACATTTTGGTCTTAGGCTTGGTTGGCCATTAGCTTATTCCTTATAATAAAATTGCCACCTGTGAGGCTGCACCTTTACTCACAGTGGCAGACCGATCCCAGAAGAGAAGACCAGCTCGGGGGGCTGTTGGGCTGGAAGGTGGCTCATTCAGTCCTTTGCCTGGGGCTGTCCTGGGAGTGAGGAAGGACCGTCTCCCTTTTGCTGAAGTGGTTCCCACAGCAAAGGGCCTCCCGTCTTCACTTACACCGTGCTAGCAGCTGCTGAGCCCGTGAGGAGTGACAGAGAACATCTGACTCTTCCAGGGAATCTTGCTTCATGAGGGGATCATTAGATCCTTCAGTAAAAAACCCTATAGACCTGAAGGGCTCTCTGCTCCCCTCGAGCACTAGACTTTCCTGAATACAGCTTCAGTATGAATTCAGAGCAGCATGTAATTCTCACGAGCACTGTAATTTTCCAACACACTAGCTGCTGAGCCAATTCGTTCTGGGAAAGCTGTGGCTCAGTTAAAAGTGGGAGATGTTATGTGAAAGAGCAACCTCCATGACACTTTTTGCCAGGCTGTGCCCATCTGGAAGTGACTAAGTACCACTCTCTTCTATAACCATGAGCTATGTAGATATTGGATAAACAAATATGTGATCAGTTCTGATGTTGCTGTGTTATAGTTCCCAGTTCTCCTTCAACTTTCCTGGCCAAGACAACCTACTCCATAAGTCAGTGGTGAGTGCCACTGGGTGTCCTGCAGCTTCCTGCCGGCAGCCTGATCTGCAGCGTGCACACGTCAGTCCAGCTAGATCCTTCAGTTTAACAATGATGATTCACCTCAGTTAAGGATCTTTTTAAAAATTATTTCTTGCTTCCCACATTTTCAATTAATTTTAACTGAGTTTTCTCTGAGGTCATCAGCTCTGTGTTGGCTTCCTGCTTTTCTCATTAACATTGTATTTGCCCAGGCTTAGAAATTCAGCTCTCACACACAATCAGTTCAAAGTTGCTATAGGACTTTGTTATTTGAGCTGATCAAAACCTTCTGATACCTGAATGGTAATAGGACTCTTTCTGCCTTTTTTCACCTTCCCTTTCCTTTTTAATTGGTATGTTACATGTATTCAGCATAGGTCACAAACATAATATATCTCAGCCAGAGTCCAAGTGACAGCACAGCAATAATTTAAATTGTTGTGCTGTTATTTCCAGCTGGTGAACATATATCTCGAGGGTGACTTTTTCTTATCTCTCCCTCTGAAGTCTCTGACAGTGTTCAGTCTCCTTGGAGGCAGGATACTATTTCGACACAATCCCATTTGATATTGCCATGTTTCCAAGATGCTTACGGAGCCATGCTGGTGATCCTGTGGGAGGACAGCAGTTCCTTATAAACCCGTTTAACACTTTTCTATCATTCATACCTCATTAACTTTAGACTGCTACTACCAAGGCACTTTGTGTATCTGTTGACTGACGGAAAAGGCCAGTCCCTTGCTTCTGCCACCGATGCACTGAAAAAACCCTCCACCACTCTCTATATCCGCAGATTAATAACATCCTGGCTTGTGTCAGCAATAGTGTGGCCAGCAGGAGCAGGGAACTGATTGTCCTCCTGTACTCGGCACTGGTGAGGCCGCACCTTGTGTCCCACAGCTCTGTCCAGTTTTGGGCCCCTCACATCAAGAAGGACATTGATGTGCTGGAGTGTGTCCAGAGAAGGGCAATGAAGCTGGTGAAGGATCTAGAGCACAAGTGTTATGAGGAGCAGCTGAGGGAACTGGGGTTGTATATCCTGGAGAAAAGGAGGCTGAGGGGAGACCTTATCGCTCTCTACAGCTATCTCAAAGGAGGTTGTAGCGAGATGAAGGTCAGTCTTTTCTCCCAAGAAACAAATGATAGAATGAAACATCCTCAAGTTGCACCAGGGGAGATTTAGGTTGGATATTAGGACAAATTTCATTACAGAGAGGATTGCCAAGCATAGGAACAAGCTGCCCAGGGAAGCGGCAGTATTTAAAAGTTATGTAGATGTGGTGCTTAGGGACATAGTTTAGTTCTCAAAGGAGGTTGTAGCGAGATGAAGGTCAGTCTTTTCTCCCAAGAAACAAATGATAGAATGAAACATCCTCAAGTTGCACCAGGGGAGATTTAGGTTGGATATTAGGACAAATTTCATTACAGAGAGGATTGCCAAGCATAGGAACAAGCTGCCCAGGGAAGCGGCAGTATTTAAAAGTTATGTAGATGTGGTGCTTAGGGACATAGTTTAGTGCAGGGTGAACAGTTGGACTTGATGATCTTAAAGATCTCTTCCAAACAAAATGATTCTGTGATTTCATAAATGGGAAGAAAAGATGAAATGATTAGCCTGGGATCTGCTGAGGTGCAACAGAAGTGCAGGTAGAATGACTAAGAGATGTGTATCATATCTGTAAGATGTTCAACTAGAGCAGAGACAAATGGTGTAAAGTAATACCTCTGCCATGAGTAAATCATGTTCTGTACAGCATTAACTTGAGGATTTGAGGAAAGAAAATAGAGAGTTATGATTTAATTGATTTATGTGGCCATGACATAATTGATACCAGTTTGTGATTTCCTACACTAATTAGTTTCATTCAAAATGTACCAAACTCCTAAGATTTTTCTCCTTGAGGCAGATACAGGTATATACTATCTAGCCATTCCTCTGTGGGTGTGAAATGTTCTACGTTTTATGAATGTGACATTGTCTATCTGATCTATAGCAGCATGACAACTAAATTAATTCAGTTTTATAAAACTTAACCAAGAACAATATGAAACACGTGGAAATAAACCAGCATTTTTATAGATTGTATCTTTCTTTCTTACTGATGCCAATGAAGAAAATTAATTAAACAAACCTGATGAAGTTCTTGAGTAAAGCTCGCAATATTTGAACAAACTCTGCTGGGGGCATAGCATTTTTCATTGTTCCATGTATAGCTGTTATACTGAAATACAGCCCTTGAGAAAAACATGCATATGAAACAGAGAAGTACTGTGGCAACAACATTTGCACGTGCTGTAACAGGTCTTTAAAAGTCTGCACTTTTCTAACATGTTTTCAATACCTTTCCCAAGTAAGCCATATCTTTATCATCACCCATGAACCCGACAGTTTCCTTGGGTAACTGACTGACTGGAAACACCACAGAAAGAAAGATGGGGCAAGAGAAGTGCCAAACTGCGAGTAATATGCCTCAGCTCTATTGTTACTAGAAAGACAGACCTGTGATGAGAGTTCTGTGTGGAAGTGAGACAAAGTGGTTGTAGGTGAGAGGAAGATGGGCCACTGCCACTAGCAAAGCGTCTTGGTCTGGGTTTGGTCTGTTTGAAAACCAGAAGTCCATGGCCTGTCAAAAAATTGTGACTGACTGACCTCATTAGATTTTTCTTCACTTTCAGAAGGGTTTGCAAAATGACCTGCCTGCTGTAAGAACCAGGATGGAAGCGAACTTCCTGCACAGGAACCTGTGGTCATGCCTAATGTTCCCTGTGAACTAAACAAACTCAGGACAATTTTCCATCCTTGGATGGTGTCTCCTCTCCTATCTAGTGCACAGTATAAGAAGAAACAGTGATCCGAGGTTGCAGAACTAAGCAGCAAAATCAGCTGCAGCAACCAGACCAAATGGTTTGGAATAGTCTGCTTTGCTTACTAATTCTACTTTCTAGAAAAATATTTGTATTATCTTACAATTTTCAGCAATACAACATTTTCATGGATGAAAAGCTGCTATGTGATACTGATTTTATGCTTTCTGAACTAAACATAAATAATGATGCTTGGGGTTTGTTCCATAAGTTGTTCAAGAGCAAAAAGCAATTATTTTCCTCATGGAAAGTTAGGATTCATTGAGATAGCAATTTTCATTGCCCACAGTGTGGTAAATATTTGTAATAGAGCATAATAGCTGCAATTATCTAGTGGCTGTCTCATAGTATTGTGGTGGCTGCACTATAGTTACTGCACAAACATTGCAGGAAGAACTTCCATTATGAGTGCCTGTTTTCAGGTGCTTATGATTTTCCAAAAAGTGGGGAAATTAATGCTTTGTTTGAAATTTCTTTTGTTTGTTCTACAGCCAAAAATGTGCTTTCTGAAAGTTTGCTGAAATTCTGTTTGGTTAGTTTTGCATTAACAGTTCATGGAAAAAAAAGATGAAATTTCATGCTTTGCAAGCATTTTACAACACAACTATTTGCTATTGAAGACTCCAAAACTTGAACTGGTCCTGGTATTAAAACATCAATGAATGAGGTCAAATTCCTTAGACGAGGCAAAAAGAGGGTGACTCATAAATCAGAGAAATTCTATGTGAGACAGCCTTAAAGACACAAATAAGCCAGTTGAGAAAATGTCGTTTGACTGCCAGCAGCAGCAGCCCCATGTTGGTACAAAGGTCCTGTAGTCTGGTGAGCCTTGTTCAGGTGCATATTGAACTGCGCACACCTTGACAAGATGCTCGTATCAGCCAGAGCAGCAACTGAAGAACCTAGAAGAAAAAGATACCCTGCATTTGCAGGCTTGCCTTAGAGCAATATTTCAGCTGTAACTGCTCTGAAAATCTGGTCCAGAAAGCCAGGAACTGCAATGATTCCTCTTGTTGCTATCCCAAGTAGATTCCCAGGATTGAATCTGTTTGGTGATGGAGAAAAGGGACCTTCTACCTAAAGAAAGAAGTCTACAAGCAAGCTAAGGCATTATGTCTTTTTTTGGTCGGGTTTTTTTTTTGGTTTTTTGGTGTTTTTTTTTTTTGTGTGTGTGTGTGCAATGAACCTCTCTAAAGATGCAAGAAAATGTATTCAACTCTCTTATTTGTACCTGCCTGTAACTTGGAGCTCAGCCTGCAGAAGTCAGGGTTACTGCCAGACACGGTGATAGTCTTTCACCAGGGGGATGAATTTCATCATCCTGGAAATCATTCTTAAGCAGATTTAAAATGTTATCAATTAGCTTTTACAGAGTGCACATCAAAGACGGAAGGCCTTCACTTGCAGTCTGTTTGGTGCGCTCACTCACTGCAGTTGTTGCTGGCTACTACATCTGAGACACTTGATCACCTCAGCTGCATGGCATCACTTCTGGATTCATGACTGCAGGGCTTTTTAATACAGAGAAAGCTTTTCAAACTACTGTACATATATCAGTTTGACTCAGGCAGTTCTGCCGTGCTTGTGCCTCTAAGCACATATGCTCGTGAGCTTTATGATACTGTGTCTGTGAAAACTCTTAGAGGGAAACAAATACATGTTCAGGAAGCAAATAAAAACTGCATATAACATGAGCAAGACTTCCTGCTGTCAGTCTGCTGGGCAATATGACTCAAAACATTCAGCCTGCTGTGAAGGAAATACTGAAATCTGATTTCTCACGCCAACAGAGAAAATATATTTTTGAAATAAGAGTTCATCCAGAGCCAGGCCACTGCAGGGCAATCTCATTTTGTGGTCTTCTTAAAGAGTTTGGGTAGGAAATGCACCACAGTTGTTTCTGTCTTAGATGGCTGACTTACTTTTCTGACTTGTTGCCCTATTATCTGGGCTTATCATAATGTTATACAGAATATTGCCAACAACAAGGCAACCATATTTATTCTTCTAATATACCTGGTAGGTTTGAAGAGTAAGAACTGGATTTGAAAAAGGCAATGCAGGGCATTAGATTAGATAGTTCATGTGCTGTTACTTCAGTGAAGGGTCTATTGTCAACTATTATTCCTGGAGAGCTATTGTCCCATCGGATTGTGCCTGGATGTTGTGTGTGTGTGCTTCTCACATGGGAACTGGCAATTAATGGAGCCTTCTTGTGTAACTCAGGGAGATGGAAGGAAGGCAGGAACAATGTAGGATTTCTCTAAATATGTCACCTGTATTAATCATCTGCTGTAACACTGAAAATTTTGTTATAGAGATTGCCACTTGCACTGCATATTAAAAAGGGCAATTCCATAAATAGTCATCACTGCAATGTGCAGAGCGCAGTTACCTCCCCGCGTGTGATGTTAATTTGTGTCAAAAGGTGAATTCTCAGTCTTTACAGAGTGCTGCATCTTAGATCATGACTTAAAAGAACTTCGCAAGTACAGCACTTTCACTGTGTAGAAAATCCACAGTAATCTGATTTCTCTCACCGTTATCTCCTGAAACAGTGAAAACAACTCAGCAATGACTTGCTAAGAAACATGATATCCCAAATGCTCTTACTAAACTTATAGATATAAAAAGGCCTACCCCCCCCTTTTTTTTTTCCCCCACAGTTTGGGGTTTATTAGATTTCCAATAAAATATCATTAATCCTGTTTTGGGTTTCCCAGCATATTTAGCATCTGTGTCTACTGCAGTTCATAAATACTCATGGCCACTGCGTTTATTATTGCAGCGAGAGATATTTATTGCCTTCAATACTAGGAACTACAATGAGGTCAACACCTAAACATATTCATAGTATCTCAATTCTCTGATGTAATAAAGTTGCAGCATGTGAAAGCCAATGTCAACAGCTTGGTCTGTTCCTAACTTTTTTTTTTAAGAATTCTTTTATGCTTGGATCCTTTGATACTGCATTTTTCAACATATAATCCAAGAATAATTGAGTGGTAATCTACAAATCGATGGTGTCGTGGTTTGAACCCAGCTGGCAACTAAGCACCACACAGCCTCTTTCTCACTCCCTCCTAACCCCCGGGAAGGAGAAGAAAGGTAAAAGTAAAGCCACGTAGGTTAAGATAAGAAGAGTTTACTTGAACAACACAGAGAGAGAAAATAGTGGTAATAACAGTAATAAAGTGAGTAATATGCAACACACTGCTTACTGCCACTGCCATGCAGAGCTGTGCCAAGCTGCGCCACGCCAAGCTGAGCTGAGCCAAGCCAAGGTGAGCTGTCACGCTGCTCCGCACCCCCGCTGTTGTTTGAAACTTTCTGCTCTCTGCAGGCACCTTACGTGTACTGGGCATGACGTCAGTATGATGTTGAAGATCTCATTGGCTGGTTTGGTTCGGCTATCCTGGCTGTTGAAATCAACCCTATCCTAGCCAAACCCAGGACAGAGAGTAAATGGCCAAACAGTGACTCCTGGCCTCTGTGCCACTTCTGAGCACTTCAGTTACAACTCCCATGTATCTGTTGTGTGACATAACCAGGCGTCACCGTGTGCTGGCGGAGGAGCTGTCATGTAGTGTAAATGCTGGACGTACAGGCAGCTGTGGCTGACATTCCTACCTGGACTGTCTACTGAGGCTGAAGCTGAGCTCACCTGTGAACTGTTCCTGGATCTGCCCTGGATCTAGGTTTGACATAACTTGTGTTTGGCAGATCTTCCTTGTATTCAGATTTTGCAAGGTAGAACACTGGGTCAGAGAAAATGAACGAGTGAGGGGACTTGTTAGCACATTGACTTTTTACGAATATATAGGGGTCTCCTATTGCTTTTTTTTTTTTCTTTTGTATTTTGTCTCAGAGCTTTCAGGATAGGCTGGATTTACTGTTCACTAGTCCTATGTGTCAAGCTGTTAAGCCCTCAAGACTTCAATGGATGCACCGGGCATGAGTGGTATTTCTGGAAGTTCTGCATTCTAGTAAGGAGAAGGCTGCAGAACATCTGGAAATCCTAAGCAAATGTGCAAAATTCTTTAACTCTGCCAGGGCAAGATCTTGAGTGAAAAAACAAGGACGTATTTGGAAAAGCCAGATGTGTGATAGCATTAAATAATAAAATCTCATAGATGAATAAAATAACTTCATGCTCTGCCTTTCTTGCATATAAAGTATCTTTTTTATTTTCACCTGCTTTTTTATGCATAAGCATGTCAAGTTCTTTTAAGACAACATGATGTGTGGAGCTGGTGCAAGGAAGGGAAGGTTCCTGGGATGTGTTGCACAATGCATGAATGAGTCTGTCAAGGGAGTCCAAGCGCAGAACAGGGAGGCTGCAGCTTGCTGAGGGAAGGAGTTGATGCAGTGGGGAGCTGCCAGGTGACCCTCAAAAGGAGTACGCAGACATCCTTGGGAATAGAGGGGAGAGAGATGTTGTGATGTGAATCAGAAATCCACCGAGTCTATCGCCACCTCACCTGGAAGCAAAATACCTGCAAGGATGCAGTGGGCCAGGGAAAGCTGTGTATATAAATCCTTTTAATTTCTATTCCATCTCCTGTAGTCACTTTGAATTTCCTGTAGTTAAAAAGTGAAGTATTCCAGTCTTCCTGGCTATTTTGAGTTTTAAAGTGTTTTGGTTTTCTTTGGGGAGCTCATTATAAAAACAAGGTCTGAGCAAATCCACCTCACAGTTATGGCTGACTCACTGGGCCATTACATCACTCTCCTTCCCCTAAAGGAGTCATCCAAATGAATGTGCAGATGTCTTTAAAGATTCTGGCTCTCAGCAGTATTCTGTGGATTGAAAATCTGCCTCTTGTATCTGAAGAAATGACCTGAAAAATGCTTTTGTACCACTTTGTGCTAAGCCCATGGCATTTCAATTACACGTAGCGCTATGCCCTTTTAACACGTTATTAGAACCCTGATTTCTATGGTGTTGAAACTCTTTAGCTGAAAACCTAATGAATTTCCTGGCTGTGGAGCTAAACTCTTTGTATAACACATAGTTTGGATGTGGTAACCGTCCTGTGACAGATCTTGTTTGTTCAACCTGGCTCTTTCAACACCTGTTTCCCAATGCTGTGATAACTTTGCTTTTCAGAAGTTTAAGGAAATTGCTGATACGGCTGATTGTGAGATGGAGATTTTTGTTTCGTTTTACAGGTGAGGAACTGAGGCGCTGCAAGACCTGTTCAAGCATTTATGAAGTCTACTGCCAAGCTACAATTGAATTAAGTTTCCTAGTCCAGTGCCTGGCTTAAGACAAGTTTTCCTTCTACGTGTTTATCGGCTGGATTAACAAAACCAGTGTTTTGTTGTTGATATCTTTTTGAATGGAGATAGGTATATTGCAATAACTGACAGGTTGTGTTTTTATGATTTCAACACTTTATGGCAAATAGTAAAGGATATCTGCATAAATGTGCTGTGTCAAATACAGCAGACAGACACACAGACAAATATGTGGTGGACAAGTTATGAGTACCCTGCTCTTTCCTGTATTCGGCATGTTACATGTTCACACAATAGTCATCATGCTCTAACACCCAAAATCTATCTCCATGTCCTAAAGGAATTACTTTCATTTCAAATGGAAAAAGCTGTGGGCTGTATCCTTATGCCTGAATAAAAAAAAGTGTCTGGATAACTGACGTGGAAGGTCATAATCAAAACCTACTGAGAAGATTCATAAAGAACTCAATAAAGCTATCTCCATTAGCTAATCACTAAAAGTATTTGTAAATGTTTGGCAAGTTTTGTTTTACAAACTACCTCCTTAGCGATTTGCAGGAGAAAGCAAGACAACCCCATAATTTTTCTTGACCTAGTTAGCAGGAAGCAGAATTTACACTTTCGTCAAACAGGGTTTCAAGAAAACATGAAAACATATCAAAATTTAGAAGTGAGATAGTTGTCACTGCAAATCTGCACCTCATCTGATTTGCGCTTGAGAATGCTTCTGGAATCAAGGGAAATGATCTGTTGGTCAATGCGGTCATCAGTGATTTTATCAGATTATGTAACGACATGGGAACCAAGAGAGTTCTTGCCATTGAACTGTTTTCAAGTATATACCCAGTAAGTGGGCCCAGCTCCTTACACCAAAGGAGCATTTCTGTAAAACACTTTGATATTACTGGAAAGTAAACATAAATAACACAATATGTGTTTTCAATGCATCCAATAAGTATGTGGTCATTTGAGCTGCCATTTCCTAAGCACAAACCCACGTGTAGCAATTACGAAGAGTAAACTGCACACCCACCTTGAGGGAGGGACTTGCCCAAGGCCATATCCTATTTCGCCAGAAAGAGCAGTAAAAAAACAAACTCCGTCCTTCAGCTGAAAAATTATTTTGGATTCGTTTTCCCTTGCTGATCAGCGTCTTCTAAGTTCAGCAACATGTGAGCATGTTTGAGATCTGTTTTCAGAAACAGTTTATGTTTTGCTTATTTATCTTTAGCATTAAAGGTTGCTTCAAAGAAGGCGCTGTCGCTTTATGATTTCTGGGTGTCTCTCTAGTTGGCAAACTTGTACAGCTCTTGAGGTAGAATTAGGATATTTGAGACTCCTGGAGCTGGTGCAATTTTGCAGTTACAGAGCTAGTAGGAACTTCTTGGATCAGTAAGACAAATTCTCTGACTGTCGGATCCTACAACAGCATGAAATCCTTGCCATGGAGCTTTGCTTTAGAACTGATTTTTCTCCCTCATCTATATGGGAAGGATGCTGAAGAGTTTCGATATGATTATGATAAAAATCTTTATCTTCCAATATTTAATTTATTTATGTGAAATTTATATAGATTTCTCCTTGGGCTATCATTTTCCTTCAATTTAAAAGACTCTTCTTTCACTCTGGTGTTTATCCGCCAGTTGAATTTGTAGAGATATACTAACTGCTCTCTTAGCTTTCATGTTAATGTACTGGACAAGCCAAGCTCTTCTTGTCTCCTTTTGTAAGAGAGTTTTGCTAGGTAACTTGTCATGCAAACCACCTTTGCCATATATGGTGGACCTTTTCGATGGTTTAGCAATCTTGTTTTAAATTATCCCAAATAAACTGCTATAGGGATAAAACAACACATTGCATCACTGTTTACATCTGAAAGGATATAGAATACAATAACTCTTCTTCCTTCCCTTCTGAGGGGAAATGTCTCAAAATTACTTATGTGTAATTCAGTGTCTGATAAACACTGGAAAGAAATAGAAATGTATTTAAAAGGGGGAGCTCACTATTCGTTACATCTGTGCTTGGTAAGGAAGATAGTCTGAAATCAGAGCAGAAATTTCCATTATCTGGAAATCATCCATGGACTGAATGTAGGATTGAACACAGGATGTGATGTAAACGAGTGAGAGACTGAGAAAAGGAACGTAAATAATGCCAGCATTTCCTCTCTTCTCACTTTTTAGCAATTACGTCCCCTTCTGGGAACACACAAGAAAGACAGGACAATGGTTCCTCTGTTTTCTTTTTCTGTGTGCATTTGATTATCGCAGTTGTCTTCTTGCACGTCTTGTGTTCTCAGCTGCTTGCATGCAATTAAATGCAAGTCCGCAGTCTCTACAGGGACAAAATAACCTGTTTCTCACTAAAGTTAGTGAAGGCTCATGAATTTTAAACCACACAATTAATGAATACTTAAAAATAGTTAATCAAATGTGATTGATTAACTTAATATGGTATTAAGTGTATAAAAAGAAACAGTTTCACCCTGGCTTTTAAATTGCAAAGGGTGAATTGATACGCTGTCAAGTCGATGCTCTACATTCCAGAATCAGGGCATGGCAGTTTAAGGCAGACGTGGTGCTGACTACAGAGTAGTGCAGACCCACCTGAATGACTCCACCCAGCCTGGTTGCAGGTGGGTTGTAGCACGTGAGAGCACTTGATGGGTTGCAGTCTTGCCTGAAGAAGCCAGGTTGTGCTGAAGGATTTGTTTGTCCTGAGCTCCATAATAGACTAGCTGCTTGCATCCCAATGTGACTTCAAAATTAGTTCATGCATTTTTCTGTCATTAGAATGTAGATATACATCATTTCTTGATATTGGCTTTTCCTTGACTTTCTTTTGCTCATATACATGGTCTTGAATGTACTGTAATACTACTGCCTCTCACTGAACTGTAAAAAAGGGAAATTGGTTTAAATGTCAAGCTTAGTCTGAATTATACCACATTTGGCCTTAAATAAGAATACCTAGAACTTCTCCCCATCAGTTTTTCAGATTCTACTTCACTTCATAGTAGACTCATGGTGAAATAACCCAGGTTGTGCTTGAATAATCTTTAATGTTACTGCATTTCTGTTTCTTACGGCAACATAACATTAAGCTGCTGTAAGAATATAGTGATTTAATACTAGAATAAGACTGTACAGAGCAGAAGCCTTACATATTTTAAAAGTCTCAGAACTATTAATGATTTTTCTTTGCCAGTGTCGTAAGTTGTCCATGACATGTATACTACCAGTAACTCTGAAATTTGTTTTGTATCCTATTTAAAGCCTTTTTACATTGTTTTAAGATCTAAATATATCAACTACATAAAGGAATGACTTGAGATACTTAGCTACAATGTGAATATACTATGTAAATAAAAACTTACTTAAAGTTATTGATACTCAGTGCTTTGTCAGCTTCATATTTTGACGTCAAAAATAGCTATTTCAAGAATACATTTAAATTTTCACTTACTTTTCCATGGTTACTGAAACTTAAAAACCTAGAATATTATCAGTGTTGTCTAGGAAAACAATTAAAGTAATTCTAAATTAGCCACAAATAACAAGTTTGTTTGGTAAAAGTACAATACATTTGGGGTTTTTTGGAGTCTCAGTTTTAAAAGATAATTGTAAGAATTCAGATTTTCTACCAACAGTCATTTGACTCTACTGACTCTTACAGGAATTTAAGTAGAAAAATTTAAAGAAGCCAAACATTTTATTTACGTAGGCTAAATTTCAAAACTGATGACTTTCATTTTCAGCTGTACAAACCACATTCTTCACTCAGTCTCATGTTTCATAAAATAATTTGGGCTCTTGCCTTTAAGAGCTTCAGGACTGTAATCCAGCAGCTGCATTGTTTTTGCAAGAAAACTCCACGCAGTGAATCCCTATGCACTGTCAATCAAACTGATGCAAAGTTTAGACATTGTGGCTCTTGGATTGAGGTTGTAGGTGACCTGTTCAAATGAAACTGTAGCAACATAGCCCCAAGAACCAAGCAAGCAGCCAGGCTGTCTGAGTGTGGTGAAATCTGATGAATTATATGCTTCTTGGATTCCCTCCAGGATTTCTGTCAATGTCAGTGTAATTTGTAAGGTCTGCGAATTCTAGAAGGAGCAACACATCATGTGCAATGTGTGTACTTTTTATTTAAAGAAGCTGGGAACGTATGAGCTTTTTCCGTTGATGAAATCAGAGGGATTTAGTTTCTAAAGGAATAAAGTTCTGTGAACACTTTGCTTTGTTATTTGTCTTCTCTCAAAGCAAATGAGCTCATCACGTTTAAAATAACCTGTTTGATAATTGTGTCAAACCACTGTAGCAGTATGAGAAAACCAACCAACCGAAAAAGAACCTGAAAACTGCAGTCTCTGGGACCTGTGTTTGCCCGGCTTGTGAAGTTATCAAGAGCATTTGTTGGCATAAGTAGTGACTCTGTTAGAATGTAAGTCAGACACATAGCCATGCTTCTGCAAATGGGAGCTTAGTGCCTGCACCAGCACAGGCATTGTCTGTGGGTCACCTCTCTCTGTCCTGCTTCAGATCAAAATGCCCCTGTGGCAAGTCTCTGTAATTCCATAGAAAGGTTTGACAAGTGTGCTCAAAGAAGTATTGAAACAGGTGCAACAACAGGATTTCTACTTTCTTTGCCTCTAGACTTCTGGTAGAAGTAAGTGTATTTGGAGTGGCACAGCAGCAAGGAGTCAGTATGAACATGTAAGTAATAAGTTTGAGATGCTACAGAAGGATGCTTGGGACTGTAGTCATAGCTGATGAGGGCTGCTCTTCTCTAAAATTTGCTGAGCAATGGGACTTTCTGCTGCAAGGTCTTGGGTTGCTGGCAAAGAAGAGCAGAGTGGACAAACATCCGAAGAGTTTGACTAGAAACAGTCATGTTTAAGGAACTCAAAAGAGTGACTTCACTCTCAACGAACTGTGGTCAATGGCTCGATGTCCAAGTGGAGACCAGTGGCAAGTGGTGTCAGTGCTGGGACTAGTGCTGTTTAACATACTTGTCAGCAGCATGGGCAGTGGGACTGAGTGCACCCTCAGCAAATTTGTCAATGACACGAAGCTGTGTGGTGTGACAAACATGCTGGAAGGAAGGGATGGTATCCAGAGGGCACTTGACAGGCTTGAGAGGTGGGGCTGTACAAACTTCATTAAGTTCAACATGATAAAGTGCAAGGACGTGAGCTGGAGCAATCCCAAGCACAAATACAGGCTGGGCAATAAGTAGAGTGAGGGCAGCCCTGTGGAAGAGAACTTGTGGGTACTGGTAGATGAAAAACTGAGTATGAGCCAGCAATGTGCACTTGCAGCCCAGAAAGCCAATCTCATCCTGGGCTGCATCAAAAGAATCATGACCAGCGCTTCATGGGAGTTGATCCTGCCACTCTACTCTGCTCTGGTGTGACCCCACCTGGAGTACTGTGTCCAGCTCTGGGGCTCCCAATGTAAGAAGGACATGGACCTGTTGGAGCAGGTCAACTGAGTATGAGCCAGCAATGTGCACTTGCAGCCCAGAAAGCCAATCTCATCCTGGGCTGCATCAAAAGAATCATGACCAGCGCTTCATGGGAGTTGATCCTGCCACTCTACTCTGCTCTGGTGTGACCCCACCTGGAGTACTGTGTCCAGCTCTGGGGCTCCCAATGTAAGAAGGACATGGACCTGTTGGAGCAGGTCCAGGGGAGGGCCACAGAGATGATGAGGGGGCTGGAGCACCTATCCTACAAAGACAGGCTGAGAGAGTTGGAGTTGTTCAGCTTGAAGAAGAGAAGGCTTCAGGGAGACCTTTTAGCAGCCTTTCAGTACTTAAATGGGGCCCACAAGAAAGCTGGAGAGGGACTTTTTGCAAGGGCATGTAGTGATAGGGCATGGGGTAATGGCTTTGAACTGAAAGAGGGCAGATTTAGATTAGATGTAAGGAAGAAATTTTTTACTGCGATGGTGGTGAGGCAGTGGAACAGGTTGCCCAGGGAAGTTATGGGCGTCCCCTCCCTGGCAGTGTTCAAGGCTGGGTTGGATGGGGCTTTGAGCTACCTGGTCTAGTGGAAGGGGTCCCTGTCCATGTCAGGGGTGTTGGAAATGGGTGATCTTTAAGGTCCCTTCCAACCAAATCTGTTCTGTGATTCTATAATTCTTTGAGACAGGCAGACTTTTGCTTCAATGTTACAATGATACTGAGTTAATCAGATATTGTAGTCACAGTAACAGACAATGCTTTTGGATGTTGCTCACGTGGTAAATACAAATATTTTGTGGTAGTGGCTAGAATGGTGTTTTTCTATGTAACAGCAGGAGCTCATATTAGACAACTGTCATGTGTACATAACTTTCCATTATTTGTCATTCAGAAGAGGCCAAAGAGTTCATGGAAAGGAAAATCGTAGCTAAGCCTCAACCAATGTGAAAATTGCTACCTATCTGTACAATTAAGCATAGCAGTAAGTGAAAGCACAGAAATCAGAAGAAACTTCTTATCCGGTCTCATAAGTATTTATGTCAATGGACTTTTGTATATCTCTTCAATGAAATCGTAATCTTGTAAGAGCGAGGACTGAGCAGCAATGTGAAAACTACCACAAAGATGCTTGAGAAGATGTATGGGGAGGCTGTTGTGATGTTCCAGAAAAGTTTTCTGACCATGCAGATGATCTAAACTTATTTCCTGGAAGTTAACAATGGAACTTGAATCCCACAGAAAACATTTACATTTGACACAGCAGGTAGAAAAAGTCAGTAAAACTCTCTCATCTAGTGTTTTTCTGCAATTAGATTTGCATGCTTTTCAGAGAAAGCTAGTTTTTTGGGTTTTGGAGAAATGACCAAAAAAAAAAAAAGTACGCTGAAGCGCTTTAGCCTTCCTATTGTCTTTTTCCTGCAATACCTACAATGGTGTAACAAGAAACTTTCCTTTGTGAAGTTTTAAAGGCTATCTTGCTTATTGACAATTTTTTTATATTGTGAGAAGGCTTTACTTTTGAATAAAGCAACATGTAAATGTATGGTTTTGGTCTTTTAACTCTTAAAAAAATTGTGGATGTTGCAATGTGCTATGGTAGTGTACTACAGTATTAATTAGGACTATTTCAGTTGGAAGTGCCCTACAATGATCATCTAGTTCAACTGCCTGAGCACTTCAGGGCTGACCAAATGTTAAAGTACGTTGTTAAGTGTATTGTCCAAATGCTTCTTAAACACTGACGAGCTTGGGGCATTGACCACCTCTAGAAAGCCTTTTCCAGGGTTTGACCATGCTCACGGTAAAGGAATGCTTTCCAATGTCCAGTTAACATCTCCCTTGGTGCAGCCTTAAACCATTCTTATGTATCCTGTTACTGGATACCAGGAAGAAGATATCGGCACCTCCCTCTCTGCTCCCCCTACTGTAGCTGTAGAGATACCATTCTAATGGACATCAAGTCAAAGGTAGTATGGTTGCTTGACTCTGCGTTCAATTATTAAAACTTTTTTTAAAAGTACTGCTAATGACAACTAGTATACTGGAAATTGTGTTTTGGGTGATATTACCTTTTCCTTTACTTCCAGTTGTACCTCGTGCAAGTGCAAATTACTGGCGAACGTCCTAATTTCCAACAGAGAACCAGTAGGTTTTGTCATCCTCTTCTTTCACCCTGCCTCAGCTACAACGTGACTTGCTGAAAAAAGATTTCCTGCTGGCATGTCTCCTTGTTTCTCTGTTTTCCATCTCTCCTCCAGGCTGGCTATGCTTAAGAATATTTTTTCTAGCCCCGAGGTAAAGACGGAGGGCTAACAAATCAGCCCTCACCTTTCTGTTACTAACAGAGAGCTAATATTATCCAATTGTCCTAGGGGTGTTTCATTTCTGTATCAGACAATGTTTAGTTGATGCACATAATTACTTTTGGTGCATGTAAAAGCAAGAACTAAATTTAAACACAGGTTGTTTTCTGTAAGCTTTTTAAATCAGCAGTTAATGAAACAACCTGTCGTCAGACAGCTGTACTGCTGAAATTACATGAAAAGCAAATCCATGGACTAAGTTTGTTTGCAGACTTTCACCTAAGTTTGGAGCTAGTGAGGATTTGTTGTTTTTTCTGCAGTTTAACCTTGTTTGGTCTAGCTGGAAATGTGGCAGTAGTGATGTCAGTATTTGCCAAGAGCTATACTTTTACAGGAAACCGTAATAGACATCATTCAAGGCTTTGACAAGATTTCACGCAGCATAGCATGGCGATCCAGCACAAATTCGTCATAATGAAAGCCTTCCATGCTCATTTTGGGTGATGTGCTCATAGCCTTACAGATGTGGTCCACGTGTAGCTGAATGAAACTATTCAGTTGCTGCTTTGCGTGAAATGCTTGAACACTGTGACAAATGTCTATTAAAATGGTTTGCTGCTAATGTGGATTTAGAGACATTAAAATATCAACACCATGTAATACAGCATAGCTTAAGGTCCCAAGGCATCAGAGAGCACAGAATCAAGTTTTCACAAGATTTCTTTTTTTTTTTTTTTCCAAAATGTATTAGAGGTGAGATTCTTCCACTGCGTGCTGTAGAAGAGAGAAGGGGGAAAGAGGAGGAAGGTTCCTGAGCTGCTAAAACTGGAAAGGAGTAATCTGGGCCTGTTTTACTTGCAAAAGTTCAAATGTGCATTCAGCTCCAATGGGCTGGTGAAAGGGTGTGTGGTCCTGGACTACCAAGTTGTTCGGGGCCTTTGTGGTTCCCACAGCTTCTCTCAGAATTGCATGGCAGGCTGATGGGAATCCTTTTCACCTGGCACAATGGTGACCACTAATCTGTGTATTAAAACTCCATGCATCACTTCCTTGTTTCTCAGGGTTTTGTTCTCCCTGGGCTCTGCACTGTTGAGTGCTCTTCAAGATTTCTCGATGTCTTTGTTTTCTTTCTTTCTTGGCGAACTGCTAGCAGTTTTGAGTGCAGATACTTCATCTGTACCTGTCCAGCAGAAAGCATTTTACTTGTAATTTTTGTTTGCATTTTTTGGGAGTGTGGGTGGTTTTTTAGTTTAGTTTTAGTAGGTTTGATTGTTTTTTTATGTTCTGTTTTGTTTTGGGTTTTGGTTGGTTTTGGTTGGTTGGTTGGTTGGTTGGTTGGTTTTTTCGTTGTTCCTGGTGTGGCAGCTAAACTTGAATTACTGAGATCAAAAGTCAATGGGTAGTTGTCTCTTTTCAAGTTTCTAGGTAATATCCTGTGGCTTCTGGTCTGATCATTAGATGATAACAAGCTTAAAATCTATCATCCTGAGCCTTGCCCTGGAAAGCTGTCACAGCTCTAACATGACAGCAATAGCCTCTGCCGTTGAAAGGGTGCTTCCTTAAATTACAGTCCATCTGGGGACAGGTAGAACAGGTAATCATTTCTGAAGGTATTGTTAGGGTGGCAGTGGAATCCTTAGTTTTATTGGAAAGGTTATCATTGATATCGATATCAAATCCTTGTAAGCCAGTTGTGGTACCAAGTGCTTCATGTCCTTGAGAAACCCATTCACTTTTTCCTCTGTGTTGTGCACTAAGCAAGTGTCTCTTAGGAAACTGGTCCTCCTTTTATGCTGCTGGAATTGTGCACAGTCTCATGCCAGAGCATTGCTACCATCACACAGCTTTGTGTGAGGCAGTGCTGGCTCCAGAAGAGTGTCCAGCTTATGAAGCTGATGGTCATTGTGCATTTGAGTCTTGACAGTACTGCAAAAATTAAGTTCTGAAGTTGAATTTTGTTATTGACTCTTTTTAACTTAAAGCGCAGGAGCTGGAACTTCAAGCCACCTACTAATTCCCAGGATCCCAAGGTTGTCACGTTGTCACAAGTTCACTGTGGAAGCTTTTTTGACAGTAACCTTGAGACAGTAATGTATACCGTATGGTTACATAAGACATCCTTTACATCAACTGCGTTAGCAATTTCAAGGGCTGGTCTAGTTCATACTTTTTTCCTATTCTTTCGTGTACTTGCTTTTTGACAGTACTACAGAAAAGTGATTCTAAAGCATCTCTGCAAATCAAAGCATATATTTTTAAAATTTTATATGATAAAAGTGCAGCAATCTGCTACAGTTAACTGAGTTGTTGCAATTTTGTAAAGATGACCATGCGACCAGAACATTTTGCTGACAGTGATTTCTTAGGCAACCAAATTTGCTAAATGTACAAAATGCAGGCCAATCACTCTTCAAATTTTGACCTACTTTCCCCTTGAACCCACTCCAAAATAATAATAATAAAAAATAACTATGGAGAGAGCAGATTACACAGCTCTACAATTTCACTGATGGGAATGTGAATGCCATTAAAGTGCTTCCTGCTGGCAGACCAAGTATGTATTTGTGTGGTTGCAGCTCCTCAATACCCATTCAGATTTTGGGAAAAAGACAAGGCCAGGGAAGGACACTTAGGCTGACTTAAACAGCGTCCTTTCAATTTAGTGGTCCCTTCTATTATGTTTCTCTTAATTAATCTGGGTAACAATGCACAGTAGGGAACCTAGAGTATTTGTTTTAATAGAATCCGGTTTTAATTTTCACATGTTTTAAGCTAAAGTCAAAAGTCTTTTTCTTATAACAGTTTGTGATTTTAATTGATAGTGAGTCATTACTGATTAAGTTGTATATTTTCATACAAATGTCTTCCTGGATATTCTATTTTCTGATGCTTTTAAAAAAATAGTGACATAATTCTGCTGGACTTCTTCCTTTGTTCTCTCTTTTCCATTTTAAAGTATTTCCTTATCTTTGGGAGGGGGATGTGTGTGGAATGGGGGAGAGAGAAGGTGTATGTGTGCTCAGAGGTGTGTTTAAAAAGCAGATGTAGGTCCTCCTGTTTTTCAAGACCTGCGTAAATCCATGAGAGATAGGGACAGGCTGATTTTGTCAGTTCTTAAAATATTTAAGAACCCTGCTTACTGGCAAAGGTATTCATGAGCTTTAAAAAGAGGAGAGGGAGTTGACAGGAAGAATTAATTTCTCCCAGTGAGAAACAAAACCCCAGAACTGCTGCATTTCCTTCCTTTCGGTATCATAGAAATTGTACTGTTTCAGCATTCCTCCCTTGGTTTACCTCCCCCAACTCCTCAGGAAATTTATTCTGTAATTTCCAGTAGGAATATGATTTGCATAAACCAGTTCCTTTTCATGATTAGATTCAGGAAATCAGAATTATAATCTGATATTGTTGTGCTTTTGTTCTGGAAGTCAAAGTAAGTCATCTGGCAACCTCTAATCCCATTTCTAACCATATATGGACATGAATGGGACTAAAAATGAAGTCGAGTTTGTGTATTTGATGTATTCAACACAGTCAATTTCTTTCTAGGATTTTAATTTTGCAGAGCAGTTAGACACTGAAAGGTAATTGCACACTGTTAAATACTTTGTCTAACTAGGTTTTATGCGAGCTAGGAATCATCTGATAAGCATGATATATATTAGGAACAGGAGTTCAAAAGGGCTTAAAAATAAATTATGGAAGGAGCACAAACAGTACTGCTTTAGTTCTCCCACTGATGCAGTTTTCCACAGACTGTGCAAGTCCCTGTGTTTCCCTCCCGTCAATAAGTAGTTCTGCTGAACTTTATCCAAAAGAATTCTCTGTTCAGCACAAATAGTCTCTTCTGCCTTTTGGTATCATAAATCCTGGTTATTAGATTACCTGACTGAAGAAAGAAATACCTTCTGCCAGCATCAGAGGGCACTCTTCTCAAAGTAAGCACACACACTTCTGGATATTTTTTCCGTTCTTGTTTTGGATGACTGATCTTAGCTAGCACCTTCTCCTTTGAACCAGATTCAAAAGACAAAACTCTGTTCTGGGGATACAGTATGCAATTCAATAGTTAGTGTTTTAACTTTCTTTCACTTTTTGGTCTGAAACAAATGGCAAACTGTAAAATCATCTTTTCAAAATTAGAAATTTCCTGTCTGTTAGTAGAGCTGCATGTAGAACAGTAATTTCAACCAGTGAGTGAATGTTCCCGACAGGAACAAACATGAGGGAAAGTTGTGCCATAGTGTTTTACTTTTTAGACAAAGTCCAGAGTTTTGGTTGCTGTTAAGTATTTTGTAATTAATGTATATTTTTGTGTCAGGCTCAGTTGATCTTTTATAATGGCTTCACATATGCAAATGCAGCAAAGCTTAAAACAGGAATCACAACCTCCAGTTGTACCTGAACTTACATTCAGTTGTGTAAAGTTACCTCATGGAACAAAGCTAGTTACAAAATCTTGCATCCTCATGAGCTGTATCTCCCCAACCTGCCTGCCTTTGACATACTCCATAGAGATGATGGTGGCCTTGCTTTCAGGATGGAGGATATGTGGACTAGGGTGAGGGAAAAGCAGCTGTAAGCACATGGCTTTCAGAGAGCTCTGTTGGTAGCTATCTAGCCCAGTTGTCATAGTTGCAGATGAATAATTTCATATTTTGACTCTGTGTAAGTTCTTTTCCACTCTCACAAGCATCTACAGCTTACATGCTTAATATAAAATTGGTATGTGATTCATACGTACTAAGAAAGTGGACCTCTTGCTCCTCTGCAGGGATTCTATAGGAGTAAGCTTATAGGTTTTATCTTAAAGATTCAGGTTAAATATTATGATTGTGTTTGTAATAGGAGCAATGGTTTAATCAAGTTAGTGATAAGCATCTGCCATTAAAAAACTATGATATTTGGGCAAATGATGTAGATTGGAACAGCTCTATAGAGGCTATACAAATCAAAGGTCCTCCCTCTTCAAAGGCTTGGCTTTATCTTAAAGAAATTAATAATAATAAAAAGTTAAAGTGGTGCTAAGCCTGAGATAAGTGAGGGATTCTCTCTGGGGCTCCCTCATCCCTTTCCTTAGATCATACTTCCACGCAGCCATCCCCTGTCCCCAGCCTGGCTGAGGGTGGAGACAGCTGCCTCAGAGGCAGCAGAGCTTGTGCCTGCTGCCAGGGTGCCGGGAAGCCAAGGCTGGTTAAGCTGTCTGCATCTGCAGCCAGAAATAAGGAAATAATGTAATTTCAAGTGAGAACAGAGTCACGGTGCCATCTCCATTTCTTGTACAGCTCTATATAGCATAATGATGTTGCTGGCGTGCAGTGAAACCACTCACTTTTCTCAATTTGTAGGTGCTTTATTCCTACAGCTATAAGTTCTAACGCCTTGAGAAAACACAGTAGCGAGGCAAAACTAAACCAAAGTTTGGCACAGAAAGTCACTAAGCAGTGGTGTAGGAGTGGATAGGCTGTTACTTGTCATTGTTCCAAGATGTTTAAACAAAGTTTGTTGCAGAAAGCTTGTTATGGTAAGCAGCTGTTGCGCCAGATTGTTAAATCTCAGATAAATCTCCCAAATCCAAAGCCAAACTATTGAGTCTGGCTGACCCTTTAGTCCTAAGTGTCTGCAACTTCCTCTGTGGATCCACTTTTCAAATACGCAATATCAAATATTCTCTTGAGAGGGAAAACCTAATGCTTTGTAGCTTGGTATCAGGTATCTACTGTCAATATCTCTGAAACCCTTGTTTAACATACACGAGTCAGATGAACTACTCATCCCTGTTCTCAGCACTGGAGTTCACTTCATGCTTTCGATATTCTGTTCATCATCATTGATGATCTAAAACTGGCTGATCTGTCCAGAAGGCTGTGCTGCCATTGTGGGACCCGGACAGGCTGGAGAGTTGGGTGGAGAGGAATCTAATGGGGTTCAGCAAAGGCAGATGTAGGGTCCTAGAGGAAAAACCCCATACGCCAGTACAGGTTAGGGGTTGACCCACTGGAAAGAGCTCTGCAGAGAAGGACTTAGTACTCCTGGTGGATAACAGGTTGGCCATGAGCCAGCAATGTGCCCTTGTGACCAAGAATGCCAATAGTATCCTGGGGTGCATTAAGAAGAACCTGACCACCAGGTGGAGGGAGGCTCTCATTCCCCTCTACTCTGCCCTAGTGAGGCCACATCTGGAGTATTGTGTCCAGTTCTGGGCTCCCCAGTTCAAGAAAGACAAGGAACTAGTGGAGAGAGTCCAGTGGAGGGCTACAGAGATGAGTATTGGACCGGAGCATCTCTCTTACGAGGAAAGGCTGAGAGACCTGGATCTGTTTAGCTTGGAGACAAGAAGACAGAGAGGGAGTGTTATCAATGCTCAAAAATATCTGAAGCGTAGGTGTCAGGAAGATGGGGCCAGACTCTTTTCAGTGGTGCCCAGTGACAGAACAAGGGGCAACGGGCACAAACTGGAACACTGGAAGTTCCATCTGAATATAAGTAAAAACTTCTTTACTTTGAGGCTGTGGCGTCTCATTCTCTGGATATATTCAAAACCTGCCTGGATGTGGTCCTGTGCAACCTGCTCTAGGTGGACCTGCTCTAGCAAGGCGGTTGGACTAGATGATCTCCAGAGGTCGCTTCCAACCCCCAGTCACAAAACTCTGTGATTCTGTGATCTCAAAACACCATGGAGTGGGATGTGGGCAGTAACTACACAGAAAGGGATGCTCTGGGATTTGATTAATTTTTGATGATTTTCTCTATAGTGCTCACTTTCAACATTTAAAGACATGACAAAATTACCAAGATCACAATTGTTTCCTTCATCCCCTGTGACTAGTTTGGTGTTTTAAAACGACCACTCTGGCATGCTTGGTCAAAGGGCTAGCTGCAAGTGGAAAAATGACAGACTTTTGGGGAGGAGAAGGCGAGTACTAGTGTGCTGATGTGAAATATTCTTTTAAAAAAGCCCTTTGTGTTTATAAACACTCATACTTAAGTGCGCTGGAACCAGACACACATTTCATATTGCTTTTACAAAGTCAGCTTTTCATTTGCCTCTCAGTAACACCAGAAGTGTTTAATCCATGTAAATAAAAGGCGATCTGTGGTAAATCTTTCCAGTGCTGGTTTGGTATCTTCTCTACAATATTTTTTGTACTGTAATAGAGTTAGCTGTTCAGATGCATTGAAGGGTACAAGATAGTATTTAAACAACAAAAATAAACCCATAAAACCTCCCTTCCATGTGAAAATCTTCTACACCCTTATCTAGGTTCCCAAATAATGTAAATAAAGCTATGCTAAAATACATATGAGGAGCTAACATTTTGTTTTCAGTGACTCTTCTATTTAGATGTCCTGTACCTTTATGAAACGAGCTTGATAATTTTTCCCTAGTGAGACAGAATTCTGGCATTTTCTTTTTTATTTAAATGAAGGAATTCTCATGAGAAAAAAAGAACTCTGCCTGTGAGATACAATTCCCATTTCTCATATTTTACCTTCTAAATGTCACTTTCTTTTTGTAATGAATTGGGCAGGAAACTCTGCCCTTTCCTTTGAATGACTCATGATGTAATGTCCTTACAGATTAGAAACACAATCTGAGTAATGTACTTATGGCATTATGTGAGGCTTTGCCCATCCTATCACATTTATTCCAGTGGAAAACTAGCACTACATCACTTGTGCTAGCATTGGGATGTTTAGATCATTAGTGCAGAACACCTTGTTGAAGTTCATACATGGGTGTCCTTTTCCTTCATGTTAGGAATGTGCTTTTGTCATGTGAAAAATTCAAATTCATGTGCCTGCAAATGTCATTAGTTAAAATTGATGATATAAAGCACCTTATTAGCGTCGTATTTGTAGCTGTCAAAGAAGTCCAAATTACATATAAGTACACATTGATTTTAATGACAAAAAAGCTCTTATCTGGCTAATATGGAATATAATGTGCATAATGCTTGAAGAATTGAGCAAGTTTCTTCAGTAAATGTGGTGAATAAATGGATTCTACCATTGGGCAAAAGGATGAATGTCTCATTTGTTGCTAGTTTGCATACAGTTCTCTTTTAAGCCATAAAGAGACCGTTTAAGCGGTATTTTATTTTAGAGGCACATTTCACATGTTGGGCATCTGATTCCCTGCCAATGTCAGATAGAAAGGATGAAGTCACAGGTCTGATGCCTATAGAAATGATAACCCACCTGCACGTGAAGTCATAATTTTCACACATTGAGTCTGTTTGCTCATGCCAAGAACATGGGGTATGTCTAGGAGATATAACCACTGGAGGAATGTTGGTGGCAGCTAACTCTGGCTATGTTACGTAGCCAATTTCCCTTTGTAACAAGCGGTAGAAGATGGTTTCTCTCAGACAAGGATTCAGAAAATGAGGAGTCTAACTACAGTGCTTGAATTGTCCTACAGAGTTGCAAGTCGATTCTCAGAAGAGATTTTAGCCAAGTCAGGCATATCAGGCTTGCTCTTGAGACTCTGCCTATGTAAGTAGCTCTGCTCGCTCATGTAGGCAAATATATGGCCACTGCCTTTGGAATCAACTCCCTCCAACAGAGGCCGTTGTTTTGAGAAAGGGAAAGGAAAACAAAGCTAAAAAGAGTAATAGAATGCTACAGCAGCCTTTAGCTGTGTCAAAAATAGGTTGGTATTTTTGGTCTATGGAAAGGCTCCCTGTCCTTTGGAAGATGTTCTCACTGAATGGAAAAGCCTGCTCCATACTCTTCATTTCTCTGCATGGGGTTCTTCTTTCAGCCCTCCTCCCTGGGGGGGGTAGGACACAGTAGGTGTCCTACTCCCCCATCAAACCTATTGCCTTCACACACTCTGCCAAACAAGCTCTGCCACCATATACCCTGCTGCTAATACCTTTTATTGGTCTTGTATCTCAAAAGAGCTCTTGAAAGGAGCAAAGGGGTGACCCACCATTGCCTTAAGAGAGAGTAACATTAACCTCTAAGGTTAAAAGTGATTCTATGGCAATACCAACACCCGAGGCTTCAAAGGAGTAGACTTCAAACAAAACTTTGAACTGTTTTAGTTGACGATCATGCATTTTTTTCCCCATTGTAGCAATACCCAAAGAGGGAATGTTATCTTTCCTATAATCTTTAGTGAAGTGGAATTTTAAAGTTTCTGGGCATGATCCAGTTCCCAAACATTGCCATTTGAGATGCCCTAGGGACCTACCTGGCTCCTGCAGCCGGTTCAAAAGGGCATGGGTCTCGCGGAGGTCTTGTCCAAGCCACCAGCTTGTTAACATCTGAGGTCCTTTGGACATCTCAAATGATGCCTGATACCTATGTTAAGGCAGCTGAACTGAACTAGCTGTATGTGCTGGTAGACACAAATCTCAATTAACTTCTTCCTTGACTCCACAAGGAATAATTTGAGTTTGAATTTGAGCTTTCACAATAAAGCCAACTTCAAAATTAGTATACTGTTTTTCTCCTCAATGTTTTTGATAGCTGAATTTTTATGCAGTGTAAATCTAAATCTATTTAGCTTTTCTGACTTGCCATAAACTGTGTGCTAATTATATGATTCGTTTACAGTTTTGAAATGCATAAATAGCCAAAGTTTTGATTGGCTCACTCTAGTACATTTATTAATATCCTTGTCAAACATTAACCTGGAATATCTTCACTGGGACACAGCCAATAGCTTTAATGCACAAACATTTATGATATGTGAAATTAAACCGAAGGGCTGTGATCCTTGATTCATGTACTTAAGTTGAAATGTGTCTGGAAACTATACCTTCTGGAAAAACAGGATAGGAGCCAAAAGCATACACTAATGATCTTCTGTTTAATTACATGTAATAAACGGTAAAGAAAGGTGTTTATAACTTGCTACTGAGGAGTGAGGAAAAGAGAATCCTGTGATTAAAATTACTGGCTTCCATGTCATGATTTACTTAGTTTAAATTACAAGTGTACTGCAAGCTCCTCTGTCACGATAATGATAAACAACTGCCACACTAAATTTTTGCACATTTATAGGAGTTGTGCCCTGAAAGGACTTTATATTCATTGTTTTTTCTGAAGTGCTTATCAGCTTGGTTCAGACTTTTTCTACAGATGCAGCATGTCTGTGGTCTTACAGAGTCAAATGCCTTTAAGACTTGGAAAGTTGCTGGGGGAATGAGAACATTGTTTTAGTGCAGTTTGGTTGACCACAGTAGAAGGAAACCATGCATTATTTGGAACATGTGACAGATGACTCTTGTAGGGTTAAGGCATCCTCTTCTGCCTGGGAAGCAGCTTGTTCCTGCCAATCGCGAGGCCACCACAGGGCCACAACAGAAGGGAGTAAAGCTGATTTGGTCAAATTACAGCGTGTTTGCCTGAACAGAGTCTCACGTTCACACTGAGAAATGACATGATAAATCATCCACCATAGGTAAGGGGAGCTTTTCTTTCAGCCTAGTCCTGTAGATCTTTGGAAAAAGTCACTCTCATTATTAATGGGAAGGTTTGTTGACCAACACAGAATCACAGTCATAGAATATCCTGAGTTGGAAGGGACCCATGAGGATCATCAAGTTCACCTGACTCCACAGAGGGCAACCTTAAAGTTAAACCATGTATCTTAGAGCATTGATCAAATTCTTCTTCAACACTGATAGGCCTAGGGCCATGGCCACTATGACCACTTCCCTGGGGATCTTGTTCTAGTCCTTGCCTAACCTCTAAGGGAAGAACTTCTTCCTAATATCCAATCTTAACTCCCCCTGACATGAATTTAAGCCATTCCCATGTCCTATTGCCAAACACCAGAAAGAGATCAGCATCTCTCTCTCTGCTCCCCATTATGAGGAAGTTGTAGACAGCAGTGAGGTCACCACTTAGTCTTCTCTAAGCTGAATAAACTTTATATCTTCAGCTGCTCCTGAAAAGTAATGCCCTCTAGTCCTTTTGACTGCTTCCTCTGGCAAAAAAATCTTCTACTCTTAAGTGCTCTATGTTGTCTTGAATGTAGAAATCACTATTATTGGTGTATTTCTTTCCCTTCAAACAATAACTGTCTTAGTTGACTTTTAAAAAAGGCTGTAACTAGCCATCATGTGGTCTGCTCTGTCTTAAGTCCTAATGAGGCAATGTATACTTGCATGTAAGCAGCTTTTCTTCTGAAAGAAAAATATATAATTTCTGTCTAGAACATGTTTTAATTTAAAAAACCAATTATCTCTGCCAGTTATAACATATGGTTTCCTCTGCTCATTAATGATGTGTGGCAACAGAAAGAAGAATGTAGGAATTCTTAAAGAGATTCAAGACTTTCATCTCTCAAGATGTTATTTAGGTTTGAACATTCAAAATATAAATTTTGTCACTAAAATTTTTTCCAGTTAAAAAAATTTGCAACATATTCCCCTAAACATTTTCCCCATTCTAACACAATTTTGTGAATTTTTGCTTTCTATAAAACTCTATTTTGTCGTACATTTGCTCTCCAACAAAATTGTTACATGACACGTTTTGGGACTGTCCATTGCAGCATGACAAGAAATAAACTTGAATTATTGCCTCTGCCACTACTGCTTCTGAATATATTCCCCCTCCATCCACTCTTTTAGAAGAACTTGCAGGAATACAAGAAACTGCCAGTCATCTTTTGCTTAATGAATTAATCGTGTTGGTGCCCGGTAACTATGTAAAACACCACTGTAGCGTGGGCCTCTAAGACCAGCCTCTAGAGAGAGCCAGGTGCTCACCCCCGCAGTAGGATTCCTAAGCTCTCTGACTGGTTTGCCTTTTTGTGAAACTGAAAACAGCAATTAAAAAGATTGAATCTCTCCCGTGAAAATCGAGTCTCGCGGTGAATCTGACCCTTTCAGACAAGTTTAGCCTGGATACATGAGGACCAAGCTGACTTAGCAAAGGGTGGCATAAATTTACACCAGGAACTAAGTTGGTCTGGAGTATTTTAAGATAATATGCACATCTTTAGCCTGAATTCAGTGCAGAGTTTAATAACTGTGGAAGTAATTTGCATGAATGAAACCAAATGTAACATAGTTATTATAAGGCAGTTATTCTTCAAGTTTAAAAAGTGGACTTAAAGTGATGGAAGCCAAAGCAATGACATCAAAATGCTTCTATTTACCGATTCATCCAGTGCAAATTCTGACTGTAGATAGTTATGAGGCCTAAATTTATTGCTTTTACTGTAGTAAATTTAGTGAATGTGAATATTTTATCTTTTTTTAGAAGTTATTTTTGAAAAAAGGACATCTGATCATAATTTTGCTTTAGCAGAAAAGGGAAAAAAATAAAATTTTTTTAAAGACTAAGTGATTTCTGTTGGCCAGCTTGAGATACCTTTTTGTTAGCCATACCTGGAAGCGTTTGTGAGGTGGAGTACTACCCAGCGATGTTATGATCACTGGTGGTGTAGTTTGGTCCTATCGGTCTTTCAAAAAAGGTCTGTCAAGTTCACCATCATTTACAGTTTATTCTCCAAAAAAGGCATGGATCTGTTTGAATAATACAATTACTATATATAATGTAGATTTATATGGAATCCATTTGATATATCTACCTATTTGAACTGCTTTCCAGTAATGAATTTATGTTGAACAGCTGTTTCTGTGCTCTTCAAGCAAATCTGAAGAAATGTAAGGGGGATCTGTACTGCTGCAGCACCGCTGTCTCTTTGAAGATGTATCCACTTATGCTTTTAAGATGTATCCACTGTCATAAAACCAGCAAAAATTGCTACAGCTGTTTCCTGGAGAAAAAAAGCATTCATTTTTTTTTTTCCAGATGATAATTGCCTACAGAGGGTGGGTGAAATACTGATAATGTAGAGATACTCCTGTTAATAACCGAGGATCAAGTAGAATCTTGGCAAGCTAAGAGAAAATCTTCAACAGCACACAGGAACTCTTCTGTGTTCATCATTAGATGATGATGGAAAAGAAAAAGAAAGGAAATTATATCCAAGCAAATTAACTTCAGTCCAGCAAAGAAATCAGATCCACCTGTGACTTTAAATATGTTAATCTTTCTACTGTGAGGACAGCTTTGAAATTCTTCCTTAAAACACAAAAAAATTACTCTTATGAAGCGTTAAACAACTACTATGTGGATGCAAGTTTTTCTTGAGAATTATTTGGTAGATTGGATGGCCAAATTCTCAATGGACGTGTACTTGAAAGAAGAATTTGGATAGATATTTATGTTTAAATTTGATAAGAAAACAAAAAGGAAATACTTCCTAGAAAACAAAAGTTTTGACCGGAAAACATCCCCCCCCCCCCACTTTTTCAGCCACA
>NW_010433153.1:59356-63342 GCF_000710305.1 Buceros rhinoceros silvestris
GAAAAAAAAATTTTGGACCGGAAAACCCCCCCCCCCCCCACTTTCTAGCCTCAGAAGGACACTTCTCTCTCCTTCCCAGAAATACATTTTCTGTCATACTAATGCTAACATTTTTTGGTTAAACTCCTTACCTGTTTGTACGATGTGCATATGTTGTTACTTTTGGAGAAAAAAAAAAAAGATTCTAAAGTCTTACCTTGTGGGTTTTCTTTTTTAAAATAATGTATTTCTCACAAGTCAGCTCTCTTAAACTGGCAAGTCTTTTTGTTCATCGCTTCTTTGCTTGGCTACATCTTTTGGGTTGAATTTGTTATTTATATCTTTTTTTATTGCTAATAAATAGCACTCAGGAAAAATAAACATACACTGTATCTTTATCTTGACCAACCTGTGGAAGAAATAAACATGTCTTAGGTGCATTATATTTTTTCTACACAGAGATAAATGTATCTCCAATTCAAGTTCTCAGAATGAGATTTTTCTGTGTTTTCAGCAGTGATCACACTAGGCTTTCTCTCCTTGGTTACTTTAACACACAGAGGAATTTTAATAACTCAGTTTCATGCTTGCTTCAAATCTGCGAAGGTAAAGGAGTTTATACTCATAATCTCAAGCGATGAAAAATTCTGAAAAAGTGATTTGAATAGATTTCCCACCTAACACCCTGGTTAGAAAGGAAAACAACACGATGGATTGGGGAATATATGGCCTGGCAAATAGGTACAAGATCAAGAGATCCGAAACGTCTCTGCATCTCATCTATAGAAGGGCCCTGGATTGTTTGTTTCATCTTCCTGTGCATTTACTCTCCCTTTCCATTCTTTGCCATTTTTTCTTTTTAGATAGCTGGTTCTCAACATCATGAACTCCCTCTTTCGTAGTTAGGTACAGAGTAAATGTTAGGAAACACAAAAATGTGCTGTTTAAGATATGGAACTAGGCATCCTGGGCTCTTTGTAATGGCAGTGGAGACAGACCTGCTGCATTTAGCTTCTGGAAACGCCCTTGCCAGAAACCTCCCTGTCTTGATTATACTGAAATCTAAGAAAACAATACAGGAATAAGAGTTAGCTACCTAAAGCGAAACGATGCAGTGTGCTCACTGTCTCCAGCGTCCACTGGATTCTGCATGCACACCTGTGACATTCCCGGATATTGACAGGACTCTCTTTATTCAGAAAGGGAACAGTTGCAGCAACATTCTTCAGTCCTTTGATTTTGTAGAGAAACCCATCTTCTCGTTTTTGAGGTGAGAGTTTTCCCTGGCACACAGAGCATGAAGGGCTGTTTGAGGGAAAGTGAAGCCACGTCGCGTGCTACACAGCATCATTCACACAAAAAGCATTTTTTCACACACACACACACACACACACACACACACACACACACACACACACACGCATACACAGAAGGCAATTCTGTTATATTTTATATCTCCTCCAGAAATGTGGTTCTTCAGCACTGTGGAGTTGTGAATTACTTCTGGTTTTAGACTCAAACTGTGATTGCAAAGTACGAGATCTTATTTGCAGCTGTTGAGGCTAGCAGGTAACTGATGGCTTTTCTTCCGTCAGGTTCTGATTGTGCAGTCACCATCTACACTCATGTTCTCCAGATGGCGTTATCTGTATTATACCTCAGTTTGAAATCCTGTTCATTATCCTGTCTGTACACTGCAAGGAAATTTTCTTTGTGGAAGATGTTCTCCAAAATTGGGAGCTTGAAGGCAAGATTCTCTGCCAACGTAAAGCTGCACCTCTCCATGGATTTTTACCTCTACTTCAAGTGTGGCCTTATGAATCATCACCAGCCTTACTAAACATTAGTAAAACAAAACAGCACTGAAAGCTTGGCGAAACATCACAGGCATCTATTACTATCCAATTTGGTGGTGTTCAGACCTTGGAACTATTGGTATCTGAAGTGGAGACAGTGTGTGCAAAACTACTGGTTTGTGTACAGCATTAATATAGAAAATATACCATGCACTTTGAATTATGAGGCACTGGAATGTGATCCCAAACCTAAGCCAAACATTTTCTCATCCAGCCACCCTGACTTGGTGTCACAGGTTGAAAAGGGGAGCTGTTTCCCACCGAAAGGGATGTGACGAAATAGTGTGTCGGCTGGAAAAGCAAACCAGCATAACCACATGCAAGGGAAACTTTTGATGCTTGTTAATTGCTTATCAGCACGTTAACGAGCTTGTTAAGACTTTAGTCGGGCAAAGGAAATGATAACACACAGACTATATATATGAAGGATAGAAACAGAAAAAGTTTAATAGTAAAACGCCCCCAAAATAAAATAATTTTCAAAGTTACACAGGACTGGAAAAGAGAGAGAGAGAAATAAAGGGAGAAATTAATAGACAAATAGATGAAAGTATACAATTACACATAAAATCTCCCGACCGAAATGATCCCTGACAAAAAGTTCTCGATATAAGAACTTTCTCCTGAAGCAAACCTTTCTTGCAAATGAAACATAGTCTCTCTCTCCTCCAGAGTGGCTGCAGAGAACTCTTCTCTGCCAAGGAATGCTCTTCCCAGATTCCCCCCCACACACATCTGAGCCACGGGCCGGCCTGGTCGTGTCCCAAGGGAATATCTTCAAATTCCCTCCTGCGCAGGTGCCTACTTCATCCGCTGCAGAGATAAGGGGATATCGCTGGGTCAATCCGTCACGGCAAAACGGTTCATTAGACCACCCCGCTGGGAATTGGCAGAAACGGAGAAGGTTCTACCTGTTTTGCAGAAGGAGTCTGTTACTGCTTCAGGGAAATTGCAGGTCACAGGTGTGGCTTTCTCTCCTCGATAAAGGTTTCCAGTCCCGGGGCGTAAGATTCAAGAGTCCTGCGCGGCATATTTGAGAAAGCCGCAGCGCGAACAAGATAGAGAGGACAGTAGATAGAGCAGAGTGGAAAACAAGATGTCCCCGAATCTCTCAGCACGCCCCCTTTTATGAGTTCATTCAAAGAGGCATGTCCTCCTTCCCGGAAGCTCAGGACAACCACAGCTCTCTGGGAAGAAGAAAGCCAGACAACAGGAGAGCATCCGGTTCCTCCATGTTGGACCCAGGACACTCGGAAAAGTTAATCACAAGGAAACAACTCCCAGAACGGACTCAGCCAGTAGCTGTCCTCTCAGTAGGCTATACTGATGGCGTGAGACACGATGTTGGCAGGACTGCCTTTACATGTCTTTGTTCTCTGACTGAAAGTAAATAACTCCCTCCTTTTTTTTTTTTTTTTTGAGTGGAACATGAGAAAATGAAGGAAGGAGTGCTCGAAACAACACTGTATTTCAGACAAACATGCACAGCATCCAAAGACTTCTCAGTTAGTAAAATGGGCATAAAGGATTAATCTTTTCCAATCAACTTCTTTAAAAGTCACATGCTTTCTCCTTTATATTCTCCACGTGCTTTACATTCCTTTTTCCAATTTCTGACACTCCATGGTACAGATAAGACTGTGGTTTTTTTCACTTATGTCTTGACTCCCTTTTTATTCCTTCATTGGGAACTCTGGTTCTGTTTTCCTCTGGACTCAATTTCACTGCTTTTTCTTTTTTCCCAGTCATGGACTGTGCTTCATCCTCAGCCTCTTGCCAATGCACTCATCCAGACCTGGCTTCAGATGTTCTTTTTCCCTCCGCTGAGGGCATGGAAGATCTCTAGAGATAGATATATCTGTTCTGTTTTCCTGAAGATAGCATCTAATCTCTAGCTGTCCCAGCCCTTTTCAAGTTGTCAGGGAGTGGTTTCTATCATACTCTTTGTGTCTGTCTTAGATGGTTTTAAGGTCCATGTGATTTTGACTTTATCTTGTTTCTTTGAACTTAGCAGACCAGCATCCTTCATCCCATGCACTTAAGCCACCTTCCTGTCGAAGCAGCTGTTGGGAGAAAGCTGAGCTGTTCCAGCTCCGATATGTTTTGGTTAGGATGGAAACACTTTCAAAAATACATGGGAAGAAGCATTTG
>NW_010433154.1:0-2378 GCF_000710305.1 Buceros rhinoceros silvestris
ATAATATATATAATAATATTTATTCTAGACAGTGCTTAACATGGATAGGAATTAGCAAAGGAAGCCAGGTCCCTTTAAATTTGGTCACCATTATGAAGCCAACATTTCAAAAAAGGAAGTAATAAGAACCAAGATATCTAGATAAAAAGGGGGGGAAAAATCCAGAGAAAACCAGCTTTCGGATATTTTCAGTGTCACATGGGGTAAAGCAAGCAAGGAAACAAACAAAAATCAACAAGAAAACATCAAAAGAAAGATAAACACTAAATTCTTCACACTTGTCATTCTTGTCTTCCACCATTTGTATGACTCATTTTTCCCGCACTCATTAAATAACTCACACCTTTATCAGTTTTGCTATGAAAACCACCTCCTCTACGGGACATACAAACTGAAAGAATCAACTTTTTAAGCGACTTTGTTGATTGTACCTTACGATTTAAACAACTCACTTCTTTTGCTGTCAGAAGACAGTAGAGAAGTAGAGAAAAGTCAGAGGAAAGAAAAAAAGGAGAAAAGAAAAAAGAAGAAAAAAGGAGAACCCTGGGCAGACAAAGGGACGTTATCTAGGAAAGCCCTCTTATACCACAGTCGAACTGCCTACGTGATGAACAGATGTTGAAGCATGTATCTGCACCAAAATCTGAAAGAAGTCAGGCTGTGATGAAAAACTCATTGGAGCCAACAGGAAGTTTTCCGCTTATTTCAATGGTCATCGATGAGCCCTCAATTTGACATGCTACAGAACAACAGAGAGATGCAGACACCCATAAATATTTGCAGACTGGAAGTCCATCCTCTGGTTCATATGTAGACACTTTCAGGGTATTTCATCCACAGCGCTGTCTTCTGCAAGCCGCAGGATGAAAGACATCTGAACCTCTCCTTCCTCCTCCTGCGAACAAACACATTATTACCCTGTGGTGCTAATGCATCTTCTGTCATTTTCACATGATTTCAGGTGACTTCTCTGCTATTCAATCATGAGATAGCCAGAAAGATAAATGCTTTTGGGGAGCACAAAGAAGAATACAGCGGTATTTTAATCTGTGTCCTGGGTTTCTCTCTCTCTCTTTTTTTTTTCATTTTTAATTTCCTCCTTTAAAGTTTACTTGACAACTGAATTTATTTCATGTTGCCGTTGTTACAGGTTAACAGTATTGTTTTATCAGGAAACATTTGTCTTCGGGAAGAAAAGTTATCCTAATATAGGAGATACCTTATCCAAGGACAAATAGAAAGGGGAACATTTCCAGAGGGTAATGTTAATGTCCCCAATGCTATAAAAATAAATGAAATCTGATTAACACCACTAGGAAGAAGTAAGTCATCGCTTGTGTATAAAATATAGTTGCCTTGATTTGGAGCATTATTTTTTGGCAGTTTAAGGCAGTGCATTAAATGATGTGATCGCATTAAAACTACGAAAAAGATCTTAGTGCTTTAGTGTTATAAATAGAGCTTAAAATCTGGGAACCTGGAGAGCTTTTAAAGTCAGCTTTTCTGCAGTGAGAAGGAAGTAACACACTGCTCATGCCCAAGTCCTCGGCTCTCTGGGAATGGCATGGAAAAGGACGCTTGCACTGGGAGGAAGGTTGTTCTGTATGACGATGGGGACTTTGGGCACCTCTTGTTGCTGGATGTTAATTCATCAGAGGGCTCCTCCAAACGCTAGTATATTTTAAAGCAGTCTCTGACATGCTCCAAGAAATGTGTTTTAAGATTACGTTACCTTATCAACTTCCAAGTGGAGTGCAAAGAAGTGAGTAAATTTGTATGTACCCTTCATCATTCTCCTCGTCACTGTAGAGGTTGGAATCCCCAAAGGTGAATGCTCAGACCTACCAGCACATCATAAAGTCAGGATGATCTTCTAAGACAAACATCTAAGATGTGAAACCAGGCAGGGACAGCAGGTTTGTCAGGGGAGGTGCCACCTTGGCAGCAGAGCCCAAAGGCTGTTATCACCCTGTTGATCAGAGAATGCCTGGACAAAGGTGGCTAAAAGTCACAGAAGAGACGGTGCTGATCTTACCTGAGCGCATGCGGGAGAAATTACGCAATAGAGCATATGCTCAAGGGGCATTGGGGAATCCTCTAGAGACACCTAAGGAATATGAGGAAGAAATAGTGAGGACAAGGAGAAAGCGCATTGCTAGATGGAGTCCAGTTCTTCCGAGGAGTGCTTGGAAGGAAACCTGTGTCTCGTGAGTGTGCCTGGAGGCTTGAGACATGGGACTCTGAAGAAGTTATGACCGCAGGACAATGAACAATTGGATCTGCTGGTTAGTCTTTCACAATTTAATCCACCAGGACAAAAACTCAGAAAGGAAAAAAACATGTATCCAAAACACTGGATAACAGCCATTACCAAGCAG
>NW_010433154.1:2465-20166 GCF_000710305.1 Buceros rhinoceros silvestris
GAATGCAAAAAACAATTCTTCTTTGGGGCCCTGAGATCGTCTGTTTCTTCCTTTCTTCCCTTGCTTTAATGTTTCATAACAAATTCAGAGGTACGTCTAAATCACCATTAAGGTTCCTGGGCATCAACAGCTTCCAGGGGTATTGGAAAGAAATTTCATCAGACAAAAAACTGAAATCCTGGGGTCAGCTCCAGATGCGGTTTTTAGATTCAGGCAAAGAAAGAGGACTCTTGCTTCAAATAAGCTGGAAGCTAGCCCACTTCTGAACTGGCAGCATAAATACAACCTTGTCCTTACCCATCTTGCTGTTAGTTGACAATCATCAGCATGAAACCTAGGTGGAATCAAAGATATCACTTTCCTATGGTATCACAATACAACGTTTTGAGAGAAGCTGGGAGGGACCCCAAGGTTCCAAGTTAAGGAGATTTGCATTATGACTGATTTAGACTATGTCAATAATGTAAACACAGAAAATCTTCTCCCCTCAATAAATTAATGCATCAGATTCATCTCTGGTTTTCCATTCCCATGAACATTCCTGTAGTAGGATGAAATACCAAGTTAACAAGGTCTAAAGATGTTGCATTGGCTGTTTTCATAATGCCAAGGCACTAATGCAGAGAGAAGACAGGCATGGCTGCAGGGATCCAGTCACCAAGTAGGCACCTGCTTTGGATCTAAGTTTTAGGTGTTAAGTAAAGCTTTCTTAAATACCTAAATTCCCTATATGGTCAACAGAAAGGCTTTGAAAGCCTTCAGAGACTTTCTGCCATCAGAGGCACGTCTCATAAGGGTTTCAAGCATCTAATTTCGATGCATTAGATCTCACTCTGGAGAGCTTCAGAGGTACGCAGGCACATAGGAACATCGTAGTAGGTGCCAAAACTGTTGATATACATAAAATACGTAACGAGGCAGACTCTGTCCCACACTGCATGACCATCTGCAGAACAGAAATGGAGAGCTAAATTTTAAAATCAGAATTGCAGCTGCAGGAAATTCTGTTTTTCTGCCAAAGTGTTGCAGTTCTCTGAAATTCATGTCATTACCAGAACTGGAAAAGACAGATTTTCACTGGGAAGTGTCACTTAATAGGAAATTAAAATTTTCATGGAAATACATGGCTGATCTTAGAAAAGTAGGGAATTTAAAATAAAGATTTTCCTTCTCCAGTCTCCTGATGTACAGGAAACATCTGCAGTGAAAGATAAATGAACCTTATTGAACTCCCTGCTCTGTGTAGCCAGACCAGAACACAGATATTCTGGTTGTTCTATCCAGTAGGTCATTGTTGTTTTTTTTTTTTTTAAACAACTGCCATGAATTTCCAGTGAAAATTCTACTTATTTGGAAATGAATTGGTTTCATTCAGCTCAAAAGAAAGTTTAATCCATGATTGCTATTCTGTTGACACAAATAATCTGAGTCAATCTGAAAACAAAGGGACCAAAAGAGTTGTTATATTTCTGCTTCATCAGTTTTCCCACCCGCCCCCCATATTTCTATATTTTAATTATACTGATGAAGTGATGCAATGCTCCCTTCAGTAACACATCTTGAGTGCAATCTACAATCTTTATATCAAAGAATTGTATTCTGTAGAA
Organism: Buceros rhinoceros silvestris; assembly: GCF_000710305.1. Classification (NCBI taxonomy): domain Eukaryota; kingdom Metazoa; phylum Chordata; class Aves; order Bucerotiformes; family Bucerotidae; genus Buceros; species Buceros rhinoceros. The sequence continues at coordinate 4,073 of NW_010433154.1, forward strand.
AGGAATGTTAACAATTTCTCTATAGAAATGGGAATAATTATACCAATATCAGGCACCTTTATTCACATACAGCCCTTTGGTTTAAGGAATGACAAGCTAGCTGATGTTAACTGAGAAACAGTCATTCCCCTGAGAAAAAAGGAGAACCCATCTAATCTCTAAGTAAGACATATTGCTTCATCTTTATTTACTTAATTCATATGCACTTAGGCACATCTTGAGGCTCAGAACTAAGCTGAACTAAACTTACAAGACCATGGGGTCAACGTGTAAGCCCTTGGCTCCAGCTGGATGTTCATGGTGAGCTAAAGGCAGACATGGTCTTAATCTCAATGGGTGAGATCTGCCATTGCAAATCTGCAGTTGGACTAGTTCGAAGCATAAACCACACGGAGGAGACTCCCACTGCTGGAAGGAGGCTTGTGTCTCCCCAGTAAATCCATACCTGCATTCAGCTGCACTGGGGAGAAGGGGAGAGATGAATGGAGCCAAGAAGAAACTTTCAAAAGACAAGCTATATGCTGAGCTGTTGGAACTGTTTGAAGAGAGAAGGCTGCCTCTTCTTCCACATGTATTCCTGTTGCCACAAAATACATAGACAAAACTGTTTTCAGAAACAGGAGATTAAGGGCCATGTCATTCCCCACCACCGAATTCATTTACATCATTAAGAATTTAAATCTTCATATTTCCATTATTTAAAATTTCCAAGTTAGCAAAGCCTGCAAGCTGTCGCTATTAAGCTTGTCCATACTTCAACATTTACGTTTGCATCTCTTTTTCTGGTACATTATTCATAAGCTTATTTATCTATCTTTTCAATTTTTATGCCCATCTGCTTAATTATCTTCTTAGTGAGATTATCAGTGCTTTCCATTTTCTTTGATGTCAATTTGAAAAGGGACAATGAGTTAACAGACAACTATCATTTCAGCCATTGTGATGACATCCCTTGCCCTTTGACCAGCTTGGCAATCATCTGACCCTCCTTCCTGACCTTTGCATAATTACCTATTCAATTTCCTTATCACCATTCTCCCTTTCAGTTCCTAAAAGCAATATAGCTGTGGTCACTGTCAAAGTCATGGTGACCTTGTTAGGACTCCTTCTACAGCCCTAACAAGATAACCAATTAATGACTTATTCCTTTATCTCCATGTCAAGTAATTTCTAAAACTCCTGTTACGTCTTCATTTTTTTCTTTGACTACATGTTAATTAACTTGACCAACTTATCATCTTGTATTCTCTCATTATTTAAAACATAATAAAATACTTTTGAAAAGATTTGTTCCTACATTTCTGCCAAGTATTCAGAGAGTCCAGTTGCTTTCCAGAGTCATTTTCTTGCTCTACTACGTCCTTATGGAGTACATAAACACAAAGTCTACAGAAACTTTGTTGAAGCAAAGTCTGTGATTTTCTTCTACAAATTATTCCCGAGAATAAATATCAGCTCTTTTTCTGGATGGAATGGGTGAAAAACCTTTCATCTTCAGCTTGCTTTCATGAAAAGGTTGGAGGATATTCTACCCACCCTCCTTGCTGATTTCCTAAATCTTTCAAAATCTCAAGGAGAAGCAGATGGACTACTCCTAGACACCATTAGAGAAAATCATAACTGTCAAAAAAAATAATTTCACTCACAGACTTGCTCATTTGCCATCCCTAGTCTCATTCTCTGCTTCTACGTTCTCTTCTCCCGCAGAAACCAGTGAGTATGCTCCGTGTATCTCAGAGGAGGTTGCCTCCGCATAGAAGTTGCCCCAATTTAAATTTATCAAAGACCAAGACATAATGAAGGCAGGAAAGAAATAATGCACTAAAAAAAAAAAAAAAAAAGAGTCTGTCAAGTATATAAGTGCAAAAAAAGAAAGGAAGAAAAAAAAAAAACCCAAAAAAAAAAAAAAAAAAAGAGTCTGTCAAGTCCATATAAGTGCAATAGAGTGGATTAAGAACATCTTCATGCCAAGACAATCCAAGCAGCTGTTGCATAGTATCAGTCCAGGTATCTATAGCCACAGCCATATTTATTCTGTTTTCAGCTTGAGTTAATAAGCTTTACACGCAATTGGCTCAATGAAAGTTAGCTCAGCTGTCCCTGGCCTGTATCTCCTTTCAGGTTTGATTCCAGCAGTAACTTGTGAGGAGCCGACTCAGGTGTATGCAGCCACGGGATACACATACCTCAGGAGAGGCTGAATCAAGCTGAGAGTACAGGATCTGGCATGTTGTTCGGGGATATCAGGCAAGCTGGCTTTCGGAGAAAAGACAGCTATGGAAAGGAATATCTTCCAGACGATGTCAGGTGAGACAGGCATTCTGCAGTCGTTTCATCTCAGTCCCAGACAAGCCATTGCAGTGAAATCTTGAAGTGAAACCTTTTCATGGATATATAAATTTTGAGGTCAAGAAGGACTTCTCTGACTATCTACTCTGATCTATGAATAAGCAGTGCTGCGGGCGCTTGCTACTCCTCCGTTAGACTATTTGCCATCCAAAAGTATTTGCCTTGAAAGTGGTAAGGTCTCATCAACAAAATTTCTCTACAGCAAGTCCTCTTAAGCTTGCCTGAATCCCTCCAAAACTGCACATAAACAAAGTTAAGAGATGTTGAATGTATGATCAATAGGCAAAGGCTGTAACTGAACAGCATTCATCTCTCCTTCAAAACTGACAAATTCGTGGAGGGAATCAGTGCCAAAACACATACAAGCAAAGCAACAGCCTGGAAATACTTTAAACATGTTATTTGAATTCTCAGAAGTATCATTTTTAACTTAAAGCAAACATTGGCATGCAAACCTAACAGTCTGCGTAATCCAGTCTTGAAGTATAACTTTATTTGTTATGGGGATTTGCTCAAGGAAAGGAGGAGGGAGGGCGAGGTGGAAAAATAAAATAAAAACACCCCTCCTTCCAAAAAAACCTCCTCTTCTCCTACTACAAAGAAGAACCAGTTGTTTCTGCAATGCTGCAGAGATTTTATAAGGTCATGGAAGCGACTGTCTCAAGCTCCTTTAGCAATTTGGGAGGAAGGAGGGGTTGAATTGTTACGTACTTGGATGTTCATTTGGCGCACCAGGATGGGTAGTCTTTGTCACTGTTTTAGCGAGAGTCAGAGTCTATGACATGCCAACCAGATTTCCACCCTCGCAAGCTCTGGGAGCTGTGGGATTGCCCTTATGTGAGAAAAGATGGGCCATAACCTTCCTTCTCTGAGAGTCTCTTTGTCATGCTGTGGCCCATGCTTTCCAGCTTTTTCTGAAATCATGCTGGCTTCTGGCAATCTCCAAATAAAGTCTTCGGTTAATGGGGAAACCAAAGCCTCTGAGGTCTCCAGCCATGACGTTCTATTAAGCAGAGGCTGTTGTGAGCACTTTTTCCAGCTATGAGAGTAATGAGGAGAAACATACTGATAATATTCTAATAAGAGACATTTGGCAAAACATCCTTCCCTTGCCAAAGGTCAGTTTTATGCAACATGGAAGAAACAGAAGTCTTAATGATTTGCCCCATCTAAACACTAGCCAATAACCTTAATTTACTAATAAAGTAGATTATTATTCTTGGCTTTATAAGGCCAGGCTGGATGGGGCATTTAGCAACCTGATCTAGTAGAAGGTGTCCCTGCCCGTGGTGGGGGTGTACAAACAAAAGGATCTTTAAGATCCCCTCAGACACAAACCATTCTATGATTCTACGGTTCATTTTCAGGGCTCCCTTGAGCAGGCTTCCCTTCCCAGGCTTCACTGCAAAACTAAAACTACCTAATTTAGTATTGTGCCCGTTGATATACTGTGATACACCATTTACACTTAGCACCTGAAAAATAACCGTTGACAAGGTCTAGTCATTTTAAAGAACAAATCAGTCTCATTTTCCCTTAACTGTATATATCTAAAATTAAGATGTCTAGTTGAAGCTTATTATCTAGATTTTCTCTCTGCATGGAGAACTAGAAACAGTCTATGAAGAAGTTAATTTTGTCTTGATGTATATTAGTTAAATGGGCAACACGAAACACTTTCAAGTAGTATCCAGGTCTCCTCAGTGGAAGAAAGAGGGGTCTTCACAGACTGACTTAAACTGATATCTTGACTTCCAGCTGACCAATGGTGCCGCGGTGAACCTGACGGTCATGTTGGAACAGGTGGCATCATTGTCATTTATCAGTGGGAAAGAAACCAGAACTGACAGCATATATGACAGATTGCATGGACAGCCTACAATAGACTTCTGCTTTCATATCCTGCTTCATACAGAAAACTGAGGGAAATTTGTCTCCACTTAATATGAAATAATTAAATATTCATCGGAACAAAGAGACAACCTGGTTAAATAGTTAATGCTTTTCTACAGATCATATGGAAGATCATATGCTAAGTCTCTGCCTTAATGATTTTTTAATTATTTATAGAAAGTGGAAGCACTTTAATAGGAACTTCTGAGAGACACCTACCTCCATCCTGTCACTGTCACAGGAACTCAGCCAGGCTCCTGTGTTTGTGGCTCTTATCTGGACTGTGAAAATAAGAGGCTGAGTCCTGGACTTAACAGGAGAAGGCTTTGAAGTTAGGTTTTTTTCCATTCTTGGTGAGTCCCAGAAACCATGTCACGACAGACATCTACAACTTTTCAAAACAGTTGTCCCAGTGTAAAATAGAGACAGGATGAGGGGGGAAATCAAAGCCATAAATGAAAGGAATTGAAAGCTCCTGGCTTCAATCAAAAGAGCAAGCAAGCAATTTTTTAACCTGAGATTCTCAGAACTATTTTCAAACAGCAACACATTTTCATAGTGTGAATGCAGCCCCACAAACTACTGAATGACCAGATCCATCTGCTATGATTAAAAGAAAATTTCAGACATTGTTATTTAAAGAATAATAAAAAAAAAAGATTTAAAATTCCAACTCTTGTCTTCTTCCCCACTCTCTTAACATAAAAAAAAAAAAAAGGCAAGAGAAGAGTAGAAAACGAAAACTCAGCATAACTGAAAGCCAACTCACCTCGGGAAAATAATTTGGCATCAGCCATTATCAACAGCTGCACTTCAGCACCTGTGTGTATCATTCCAAGTGATGAATGATTGGGGAGGCTGTTTTGTATTAAGGAGACACGTTGTGGCAAAGCGTGTATTTTTATTTACAGGATGAGATTGAGCTGAACCTGTCTTGTGAGACTCAGAACTTGGTGGTAAAGGTGGGATGCATTGGCTGTGTCTATGTTAGTAAACTTAGGAGTGTCTCCAAATTCTAAGATTTGAGTAGGCATGTTGGCCACAGCCCAAGCTGGTGTTAAGGTAAAGACCATCCCCGCTCTATTCCGAAGCCCTGGTTTTCATTCAAAGGTAACACAATTTCATTGGACAGAAGCAGTGCTGCTCACCAGCTTCTCTGTGATTGGCATGAGCATTTAGTTAAATCCCAGTGGCATTTAATTTTGCACCAATGTGAGGAAGCCCACAGGAAGAAAATTAAGATCTAGCTGTAGGAATCCACAAAAATAAGTAAGATTTCTTTGTGCAAGGGGAGGCAGAAATTTTGTAACTCGTGTGAAATATCAGGTTAGCCTAAAGACTTGGGTGGCCTTAAAGGAAACTATTGAACACGATGATTTTACTAAACTCTGCATAATCATGTGTCTATGCAAAGCACAGAAAAAATACACGGCAAATAATAACTTCACTCAATAACAAAATTCTGCAGAAATCAAAACTATTCATGGTGTTTGATGCAAATTTAGAAACAATTTCAGCCAGGGTAAAGATGGGGAGTGGAAAGAGAACTGAAAGAAGTAGTCATAATGAATGACCTCACCACTGTATTTCAAAATGCCTTTTTCACAAATAAATTAATTTGCATCAAGAAAGAACATTAAAGCAAACGAGAATAATAAACAAGTCAAACATTTTATAAGGCATTGGACAAAACTCTTGTCCCGGAAAACTAGAGAATTATGTCACATGCAAAGGGGAAAAGAAATGGTTGGTATTAATCTAAGCTGAAAATGCTTTTTCTGGAGATTTCTGGGTTTTTTTCTCATTAAATTGAAAGCTCTTCTTATTTGTACTGCTTTAAGATATTTATTTCCAGAAGCTAACTTCAAATCCCACTAAGATCAGCAGAAGATTATCAGGTGACATTAGTGAATGTTCATTTGAAGCCCATGAGAGTAAAATTTCTTTCTTTCTTTTTTGATTTTTTCCCCCTTTTTCCTTTTGGTTTTTTGATTTGGTTTGGGGTTTTCTTTTTGTATTTTAAAACCTGATTAAATTTCTGTGAAAGAATGGTCTTGTCTAAATCAAGGAACGTTCTTTGTCTTGTTCTTCTTTGTCTTCGTTAGCATTGCATTTCAGAGAGCTTATATACGTTAATTGTTTAAAGTGTCTACAAAAAGACAAAACACACCAAAGCTTTCTTCTCTTCTCTCAGTGATACCTATTTTTTATATTGGACATAACATTATAACAACGCAGGAATTATAGAATTGTGGCTGGTGGAAATTGAAACAATCTAATTGATGGATCGTCATCAGTTTACACCTCTTAAGGGTCTGCCCCACCATTTCTTCCAAGTCAGACGGCCACAGCCCACAGAACAGGCTGCTACAGAACAGAGTAATGTTTACTGCATCAACCGCTCACTGATTCCAGGACACAGGAACACACTTGTTATACATCAGTTTTGTTACCCAGGCTGGTTCTCTAGATATTGATGTTTAGATGATGCAACATCTAAGGTGGGAAAATGTGAGCATTGATTAACAAGTATTCACTTGGATTCCTCCATCTGTTACTGAGGTTTTAGGTTATAAAATAGATAATCAGCACAGGATCAGCACTACCCCCAATAGCTGCTGTATTTTTCCCGATTCCTGATTGCTTCTAAAAATCATCATAGATTATTTATGAAGTACTAATTAAGAAATTCTTAAAATCTAGAGTCCAGAGGGCAATGGAGTCTTTGACACGCACTAAGTTATCTCCAACACATCTTGACTTCCGCTGATCCTCCAATTTTCTCAGCTGAGTCACACAACTTAGCTTCTCTGTAGTACAGTTTCCCAACGTGCTCCTTGGGATTTAAAAACTGAAAAATTGTAGCAAAACAGTTTTAACCTCGACAATGACACCTTCAGCCCCCTTATGTCTTGCTACAAAGTACATTTAAACACAAAGCAATTAGAGTGCTTGAAGACGAGAAGGATCTCAGGTTCCTGAAGCGACGATGCCCATGGTCTGTAAGTGAAGCTCTAGGGCTGTGTGTCTATCTCCCAGGGAGCAGTGCAACCCTCCCCAGTGTAAACTAGCTGATATACCAGAACCAGTATAGCCACAGAGACGAGTAAACTACTTTGTCCTAGTAGAGCTGATTTCACAATTAGTATCTTGCACATCTAAGGACATCTCTTTCTGTTATTAAGATTGTTTCTCCATCTTTCCCTTTATATCCCTCAAGCAGGCAGACACACGCACAGGTATTTTAACTTGAACTGGTGGAAACTGATGAAGTTTATTTAAATAGTGAAGAAATGGCTTTGAACTGGAAAGAAACTCATTCTGGAAAAACATGGTTTTAGCTGATCGAAATTTGATTTTTATACTTTGTATTATACTGCATACTTGCAGTGCACATAATGAGAAAAAATTAAAAATAAAAAGCCATTTAAAAACAGAAAAATAAATCTTTTATTCAGGACTGGTAAAAATACAATTGTTTATATTGTCAGAAAAATATTTATTTTAAAAATGAATTTCTGGTGAACTTCACTCCAGTCTGTGCATAGATTTTCAGTTCAAAGAGCTGCTTAAGACGGAGCTACTGTTATCACATGCGGTTGTATCCATTGAGCTAAAATTCATCCTCCTGAATAATATAGTCTAATCATAATTTGTCATTATATGATATTTGAGAATTAAAATAGAATATATTCTCTCTAATTATAGAAACCATACTATTATTTTTACAGATGGTCTTTCATTTTGTCCATTTTCTAAGGTAATTCCACGTTACCCAAATAATTCCTTATGAGAATGAGATACATTTGCCTAATTACTACAGGTGTGATATTCCCAAATGAAATGATTGCTTTAAAATAAGTTTGATGGATGCCATTGGTGTCAAGGGGATTATCTATTTGCCTAGATCTAATTATGCTGAAGGAAATCTCAAATGCAATTAGCGGCTTCTCTCTCTTTCATACAGCAAGAGAAAATTAGCTGCTTAATTAATAATGAAAGCGTCTCGATTTTACCAATGGAAATTACAAAGTGTGTTGATACTTTAAATGATGATGGCATTTGAACTTTGGTTGAAGTTCACTTGCTTGCAGAATGCTGTGCTTGTTTTTTATTAAATATCTACACACAGTATTGAGATGGGAGATTGTCTTGCCTAACCACTAATGGTTTAGTCCAAGCTACCCATCAGACACAGCCTTTGGGAGTCCCAGAAGACAGGCAGGGATGCACGATGTCAGTGGCTTCTATGTTCTGTTTACAAGACACTCATAGAGTGATAATTGAGTTAAATTGAATTAAATGGGTTTGAGAATGATTTGGACATACTATTTTCACAGGGTTGAAGTTACAGCTAGTTAGGGTAGTTCTGCATAGTCAGCACTGAAGGACCAATGTGTGCCCCAAACACTGTAGCATCTAAGCACCTTCTGGCCACCAAACAGCGTGTCAGCAGAATTGTGATTTCCACTATTGCAGGTAAGCTGGGAAACTGTGATTCTCATGACCTAACTCATGCCAAAGCTTTGAAAAAGACAGTGAAACCTGGTAACACTCATCTACAACATGGGAGAGCAATATAGATAGAGAGGGAACCACTCAACTCTACTTCTTCCGTGACTTTTTTAAAAGGGTCCGTACAGATACATGGGGTTGGAAATAGAGCATCTGCTGCATGCGGTGCAGAAGGCTTGGCAAAGTGATTCTGACTGCTAACTACATGGCCACTCACACGACCTTCATCTCTCTCTGAGAAAGCAGACGTGACAGTAGTGATGCTAATGTAACTTTGTCCAAAAAAAACCCCAACTTATTTTGAGCAGCAAATCTACACAATTTTCCTCCTCCAGGTTCTTCCTTGGGACTGTTGATTGTCTGCTGTGGCCCATCTCTGTCCATCACCTTTAGAGCTTTCTCTCTTTTTTTCATATGCTTTTCATATGCTTTCTCCAGGTCATTTTCTTTGGAATGTACACATGGCTATTAAGCATTATTAACTCCTCTATTTTGAGTTTATTAACACATTTTATGCTACTTGCTTTCAAGCTGTCATGTCCTCATTTCACCTTTTAAATAATAATCTTGACATCTGTCTCCTGAAGCATCACCAAAGCTTTCAAATCTCATGGAAGGAGTTTCTCTGGGCTGCTTTTGATGAAGAGGCAAAAGGCTGTAGTGTTTGGTTACTGGCTCTCAGCGTGATTATCAATGTATTTTTTATCCAATTTATTTTGGGGGGGTTTTTTGTCTTTTTGAGTAGTTCAGTGGAGTAGTAGAAGTCACAGAACTCCTGCTGAGACCTGTTTTCTTGTTACGGGCTTTAAGCACTAGGAAGTCAAGAACCAGAGTATACTTTCAAGGACTCAGCACATCAATGACATCTTTTTTGGAAAGAGTACACCTTATTTCTCTAAGATGTGGCTATATGAGCAGAACCCCTTCTCTCCTACTCTTCCACTCTCAGATAACTCTGAGACGACTGTGATGCACGTATTTCAAAGGAGAGGAGTTATAGATAAAGTACTTGTGTGTTGTGTTATCACGTATATTTTATCTACAAGGAGGACGCAGGAAAGAAAGAGCGTCATTACTCTGGATACAGGCTGCACGTTATTCCTAGACTTTCTCCTCTGTAGTGTCCAGGTTTTCTTAGTAAGGAACTTATGTAGACACAACACACAACATAGGAGGCATGTTTTTAATCTTTCACTAGTCTTCAGAATGTTAGAACTCGACCAGTCTCTCAGAAGAGCTTTTAACACATCGGAGGTTAACCAAATTCATGCAGTTTGAGCATATTTTTCTCTTACTTATGTCTCTATCACAGCTGCCAGGAATTAATTATTATTTAAAACAAATGCATAATATGACCTAACACAATTACCAGATTTTTTAATGAAACCAGTTCTATGTAAAAGCAATAGAAGAATCAGCTGCAAAAACCCATCTTGATACATATATCTGGTATATATCATGTGCACACTTCTTTGTTATATTTTTTCTCTTCTTCCTCTGCTTCATCCTCACTCAAATCCCTTTTGTATAAATTTCCAATTTGTTTCACTCTGTGTTCCCTTAGGAATCTTTCTCTGTGTCATCTTATTTATTCCTTTCTAAACAATCTAATTACGTTCTTCTTCAAGGGTCTTCTTCTTCTTTAAAGGTTCATCAAATTTTGAAGAAGACAAAACAGATTGTTCCCCGTTATTACAATACCCTTATTTCACTGCTTATTTTGAGGACATTTATTATGCCACACAAAATATTCATCTATTAGTATTTTATTTTATAATCAAATCTTCTGTCAAGGCTGTTTTCTTATCCAAGAGGCTAGGCAAGCCGCAGTACAACTCAAGATGGTTCAACAAGGTAATGTTCTTTGGGCCACTGTAGTTGGTTAAAAAAAAACAACCAACTTTTTAAAAAATCCTCCATACCCTGGAGGTAGAATTTGTCAAGATGTTCACGTAATTGAAATTTTCTATGGCTGTTAAGAACCAAGAGAATAGTAGTTCTTTCCTCCAAATGAAATCTCGCTGCCAGATTTGTATGACATTTCATGAGCCAAGCTTAATTTGTTATACATTGTTCCCAGAAGGTGAGATGAGATTACATGGAGCCATACATTAGTTAGAAGATTTATTTTACACTTACCCACTCAAAGTTCCTTTCTAGTTATTCAAACAGAATAGAGAGATCTTGATTAGTTAATCTCTCTACATCAGCGTTTTTTCCACAGAGCACTTCACAGAAATGTTTTAAAATTTCACCACAATTAAAAAAGCAATTAAAAAGGATTATCAAAATCAAAGTTGATCTTTAATTACTGCCCATATCTAGATCTTTATTCCATGATATACCAGATAAAATACTCTTAAAAATGCTTTGTTAATAGCTTTTTATTATTGAGAACATAAGAAATTTCGGTCTTTTGAGGCTCATCCCTTTTTAGATCAACTTCATTTTCAGGTTGTCATCTGAAACTTTATTTCCATCAATCTTGCCTGGCTATAGCTGAGTAAGCCATTCCTTTATCTTCTGCCCACTCTGAGAACTGGCCGCCTTGCAATGACTTGGGTAGCATGGTCAAAGTACAGCTGTAATTTCTCCAGTGCAAAATTACTCTATATCTGCGTCTTAGTGAGCAAATATCTTCTGGCATCTGTTCAGCCAGGTCCACCTCTGTGAACACCTGCAATCAATTTTTGGTCATTGGGTCTTCTAGAAATGTTCGGGGCCGTCACTGCTCTTTCTCCTCAGACCAGTTTTAGCAAAATTGTGCGCTAAAAGTTTTTGCTGTTTTATGGTTCTTACTGGAAAACAGTTGTTGAGCAGAAGCAATAGCGGAACAGCAGAAGCTTCTCCAAGGATGACTCCAGCTTGACTAGCTCTAGTATTTGGATAAAGAGTAGAGAAGAGAAGAAAAAAAAAGTGGTACTTGGGACTGTTCTGTGTTTGAACATATTCATGTTTAAGATTATATTGACAGTAAAAAATTCTTCAGTTTTTACTGCCTCTCTTCTGCTGGGAACAACAGTGCAGGTTTCATATGGGATGTGCCTTATAATCCATGTTGTCTAATCCACAGAAAGCTGTTCTTATCCATATGACATTAAGACAGTATTAGGACACTGGCAAAAACAACCAGCACCTACACTACAGGTGTTGTCTTTCAGCTTGACGGAGGGATCACAGGAAAACTCACACGTGTCCGTTGTGTTGTTCAGGCACTAATGTCTGTCTAGCTACGAGTGGTATCCGTGTCTTATCCTTGAGGTATTTAGGGATAAGCTGTCCTAAGCAAACCTTCAAAAAGCCTTAAAGAGACTCATGTCAACCACAGCAAAAAAAGGCCTTGTTCTTTCTTTCTAAAACTCCTCAGTGATCTGATGTTGCAAGTCCTCACAGCACTGAATGTTTTTGTGGAAGCAGACTGTTCCTCTGGACAAATGCGTTGTATCCTGTATTTCACTGATCATATTTTGATCATGAGCAGTGACAGGGAAGACCAGCATCTAAAATGAAAGACAACCTGGATTTTGCATTTTCAAAGCATTTGCTGAACTTGCAGGAGAACATTTAGGCACATGAAAGACAATGAAGATATTTTTCTTACTAGGTTTTCCTTCATTGAGCCTTTTTTAGAACAGAAGAGAAAATTGACAACAAAGAAAGATTTTCCATCAGATTAACCAGATCACCCCAGTTAAGCAGAATTCAGACTAAAATAATCTTGACCTCACTATTTTAACATTTTTCTGATGACTGAGATCATTGCAGGACTGAGGACATCTAGGAATGGGATAGAAAAGAGAAGAAGAAAATTAATTATCTTATTATTTGTACTTCAGTAGAGGCTAGAGGTCCCAAGTAATATACAGAATATGATCTTGAGCACAGAGAAGAGAAAATTATGTTGTCCTGGACAATGCTGGACTCAGCTACAAGGTCACCAAGCCTCTCACCCTGCCTAAGAAAGGATCACCTCCACCTGATTCTTGACTGCTGTTTATTTAGCCCTTTTTAAAAAATGCCACTAATGAGGATTCCCAGTGCCATTCTCCAGTACTTACTTATATTCACATGTAGGAAGTTCCCTCTCGCCAATACTTAGCGGAAGTTGTCTTTGATAAAATTTAAGTCCATTACATCTGATTACAGTAGACATGAAAAAGGAGCCATTCCCTTCCTTTTTACTTTCTGGATGTTTGGTTGGTTTGCTTGTTTTTTTTTTAATGCAGATCATGTTCTTTTCAAAACTTAGTTTTTGGAGTAAGATGTAAAAAGAGTAGTTCTTCCAATATTTTCTCAGAAGTTAGATTTCTCTTCTTCCTCCTTTTTAAACCGCCTTTGTTAATCCTCTGTAATTTTGGAGAGGCAACTCTCAGTTCTGGTGCTTGCTCCAAACAGTTCCAGAAGTAACTTAATAATTTGAACTTCACTAGGTCCAGGCAATTTGAAATGACACATGTACCACCTAACTTGGTTTTCCTTACTTATTTGTTACTTATTCTCAGTTGTTTTACTCTCCTTGTTAATGACATTAATTACAATAGCTGATTCATTATCATTTGTCATTTTAGTTCAGACATTAAAAATACTCAGGTGTTCTCAGCATCATCTGTCTATTGTTTTCATTCTCTACTGAACAGTAGACAAACTTTCTTTAGTCTGGTTCTTGTTAATGACTTTATAGAAGGTTGCCTTCTAAATTTTTGTAACCCTGCTAGGAGTACCTCAGTCTGCTAGAAAATTTTCTCTAGTTTTCTAATTTTTCTCTGGTTTTCTAATTTTTCTCTGGTTTTCTAATTTTATCCTTCCATAGTCTATTCTTTCATTACCGTGTTTTAAAGTAAGTTTGTCCTTTAATGCAGTTTCTTTGAGGAACTACCAAACTTCCTACTCACCCCCCATTTTCCATTAGATCTTATCCCCCACTTCTTTTACTTTATTGGACCTGACTCCCTGCCCCCTCTTTCTTTCTGAAGCACTTTGACCTCTGCTATTCCCTGTGCACTCACACGCAGCTTGTTTCTAGGTGCTCCATTCTCTCGAAGTTCCTTCTTCACCAGTAGGACTGGCAAAGACCATCCCTCTAGCTGCTTTCTCAAAACTCTTTGTCAAAAATTTCATCGATAATTGTCGTGAGATACCTGGTTGATGAACTTCTTATTCTATGTCTTACTCCAAAAAGTTAATGTATGAAAAAAAATAGATAAAAGACAAGAAAGAAAAAAAACCCAACCAGATACAGAGATGTGGAGCCTTTTTTTTTCAGGAGGCTAAATGACTAAACAAGATCAGATTTCTTGCTGATGAACACATAGTCTAGTATCTCACCTTTAAATCTTACTGCACCCAAAATTTTTCAAGGTCATTAACTCTATCATGATTTAAATAATAAGTATTCAACGAACCAAATGTGAGAGAAACCTCAGCTGCTCCTGATCAGAGTCTGTGAGAAACCACTAGAACCCTAAATAGAGGAAATTTTTTCTGGCCTTCTGGGTAAAACTTAACGTAATCTCTACTATGATGGGGTAGTAGAGAGCAAACTGAAGCTTTCAAACGTGGAAAAAGTAGTTGTGGCTCCTGGTTAGGAAGGTGGTATTTTTGACATTTAGAAAGAGTTAAATGTTTGTTCATGTATTAAAAAACACAGCACAAAAATCACCGCAGTTATTCCTTAGACATAAAAGAATCTCTTGGACTTTTTTAAAACAAGCCCTCTAAAAATGTTTCGTCTGTCATTAGGGCTACTTTTATGCCAAATAATCTCAGTCGTAAAATAATTAATACACTCTCCAAATATCATATGCTGTTCAAATTCACTGGGATTTCAAACACGGACAGTAATGGAGGTTTGGCTTTATTATTTTAGGACAGATTATTATTTTTCTATTTTTTTCTTCCACTCCAAAAGTTTTGCCTTCAGTAGAGATTGAGAAAATGGTCTATTTTGACCAGTTCTGTGTAGAATTTCTGCAATGGCTTGAGGTCTCCATGGTGCTCGGTGGACTTGATGTTTCACGAACGGATGCAGTTGTTTTCTCAAGGTTCGTCTTCCGACTGTCTGACAGGAAGGTTGGCCTCCACGTCATCGGAGTGAACGCTGGCATTGCTCCTATTAGGAATAAAAGCAAGACAGTTGCTTTCAAAGAAACCTGTCTGCAGACACAAGAGTGTGTCTAGTGTGTAATTAAAATACATGGTTGAGTTAATGGAGCCTGGTTCTTGAGCCGATGGCTCCGTAACTGTACTTTTCCACAAGACAACAAATTTGGATTTCCAATTTTGCAATACTTTCTTTTCTGAATGTGTGTTTTTAAGATATTTTATCCTAACATTAAGATACTAAAAAGACACGTTTTTACTTTAACGTGTTTTTTTACATATAACCTATGTAACACTGTAACACTATAACACTATAACCATACTATATATGATGTAAAACTATGCACATATCTAAATATATATACAGTTACACACAATATGTGAACATATTACATATTCAAAGAGCTCATATATTATATCCATTAGTTTATTTTGTTCTGAAAAGAAGGATTTTTTTTAAAATAGAAAAAAATTAAAACCCCAAAATACATAAATAGGTAGAGATATTGCTCAGTTGAATTTCCTCCTTTGTTCAATCAAAGATTATTGTTGTCTGCTAACCTCAGACTGTCAGGAAATCCTAGTTTCTTAAAAAGAACCCCAGATTACATACTTCTCATGCGGAAGATAGTGAAGGTCATCAGCTCATCGCATTTCCGCTATCTAATAACTGTGCTTCTTGTCTAATCTAGTCATCTAAGGCTCTACTCACAAGTCTCAAGAGCATCTCGTGCTACCTGAGGTGCTCTTGGCAACCAGTATCTGCCTGGTCTCCAAGTGCCTCTCCAGAGGGGCATCCCTTGCAGGTGCTGCATCCCATCTATCAGCCCCATGTGAGAATCTCAGATTTATGGGGGGCTTTCAGATGTCACTAGACACTTACTTCAGAATGCAGACTTTGTCCCAAAATGCTCTAGCAAGCTTGCACCGAGGATGTAAAGTCATGAGTTGTTTTATCTAATTCAAGTAGCTTAATCTGCATGCCAGATCCCTGAATTTCTGATGCATATTCATAAGAGTGTGAATGTGAGATGAGTGTCTGGGGTCAGCAAAGAGTTAGACAAATGCCAGGGAAAAGAGCAGAAACGAGGTCACCATATAAAGATAAGAATAATTATACAATGAAACTTTTCTGAGTGGAAAAGACAAAGAGAGCAATTATTCTCAAATCCCCTCCCACCCATTTTGAGACACTAGAGAAAGCCCTGAATCATTACATTATACGACATCCTAATACA
>NW_010433155.1:0-442 GCF_000710305.1 Buceros rhinoceros silvestris
AGCTCCTGAAACCCCGTGAAGGTTTTTATGCCAGTCCCGGGCTGCAGGTGACAAGACAAACGCTGAGTCGAGATGGTGCCTTCTGTAAGGTGTAGCCCTGGTGCACCGATACCTGCGGTGTGCGGCATGGGAACGCGCACCGCGTCACTCAGCGGGAAGCTGCGGTGTTAAAATGCTGTTTATAATTTTATATCTATATTATTTACCATCACATAAGAAAATGAACTAATGACAGTTTTCTTTTTGTCCTTTTGCTTTTGCGCCTTGTTTGCTGCTCTTCCTCTGTCACCAGCCACCTTTGCTTGGCGCTGCCTCCCACCACCCCTCACCCTCCTCACAGCCCGGCTCCCACGCACCTTCCGCTAAGCTCCGCAGGAGATGCAAGGAGAGCTCCCGACCCAAGGCGGCGGGCCGCCGAGCTCCCCAACAGCGAGCTCCGACG
>NW_010433155.1:530-3155 GCF_000710305.1 Buceros rhinoceros silvestris
GCGACGCTCCCAAAGAGAGCGCTCCGACGCCCGGCGAGCCGGAGCCCGACCCCGACAGAAAGGGGCGAGCGTGCTCCCCCGAGCCAGACGCGCCTTGCGCCTATAAACCAAACGCCGGCAAAGGCAGAACGCTGTTTTCCTTCTCCTTGCAACTCCCCGCATCGTTCCCGTCCCTCCTGGATGACGACGGCTACCTGTCGCTCCCCAACCTCTCCGAAACCAACCTCCTGCCCGCCAGCGTGCAGCACTACCTCCCCATCCGCTCCCCCTCCCTCGTGCCCTGCTTCCTCTTCATCTTCTTCTTCCTGCTGTCTGCCTCTTTCTCAGTGCCATACGCCCTCACGCTCTCCTTTCCTCTGGCTTTGTGCCTCTGCTACCTGGAGCCCAAGGCGGCCTCCTTGAGTGCCTCACTTGCCAATGACCTGAGTGACAGTTCAGAGGAAGAGGTGTGTACCTCGGCATCGAACACGCTCGTTTTCGTGTTCGGTGCTTCAGTCCTAACCAGTGTTAGACCGCTGCGATAGTGCTCCTACTTTCAGAGCCTCATTTCTGTCTGTGCCGATCTGTTAGAAGGGGTGGGCTTGGTTTGGTTGGGGATTTCTTTTTTCTGGTTTTGTAATTTTTTGTTTCTTTGTTTGAGGGTTGATTTTTTTTCCTTTTTGATTTTTTTTTTCTTGTGTTGGGAGCACAGCTCGGGGCCCAGGGTTAGGCACAACACTGTGTGGAAGTGGCTTGGTTTAAACTGTGTCAGCTGAGGCACTGAACAAATTCTCAGAATCATTTTGGTTGGAAAAGACCTCTAAGATCACAGAGTCCCCCTGTTCCCCCAGCAGTGGCAGGTCCCCACTGCCCCCTGGCCCTCAGCACCACCTCGACACAAGGGCTGGGAAACCCCTCCAGGGATGGGGACTCCACCACTGCCCTGGGCAGCCTGGGACACGCCTGCACAACCCCAATGGGGAAGAAATTGTTCCTCAGGGACAACCTCAACCTCCCCTGGTGCAACTTGAGGCTGGTTCCTCTTGTCCTGTCACTTCTTCCAGGGGAGAAGAGACCGACTCCCACCTCGAACCACCCTCCTGTCAGGGGGTTGTCAGAGCCAGAAGGTCTCCCCGGAGCCTCCTTTGCTCCAGGCTCAACCCCTCCAGGTCCCTCAGCCGCTCCTCATTGGACTGCTCAGCTCTGAAGTATTATACCTGAACCCACCTTTTTCTTCGCCCCATCAGTTAGAAGAGTTACCCAAATAGTGGGTTTTAAGAGCAATTCCCTGCGCAGTTACAGGTCTGTGTCGGTCTGTACCTTGTATGTGGCTGCCCCGTAGTAAGGGGCGCCCTCACCACCTTCAGCCCGTTCCGAATCCAGCTGGACTCAGCCTTTCGCAGGAGGCTGATTGCTGTAGCCCCAGCCCAGAAAAATCTCTCCGGTCCAGCAAAACCCAGATGTGGATTTTCAGCCTTGATCCCATCTCTGCTGCAGATTAAATCATTTTCCCGTGCTTAAATGCAGGGAGAGGTCAGACCGGGACGGCTGCTGGCAGCGTGCCACGTGGGCCCGCGCACTGTCCCCAGTTAGCACTGCCCAGCCCTGCCTGGAACCACCGGGCGTATCACGGGCAGAGGAACCCGCTGCAGTGGAAGGGGAGTCCACAGCGGGTCTGGGACCGCGGGTGGGACCATGTGTCCAGGAGCAGCAAAGGGATCTGCTTGTTTCAGTACCAGGGCCACTGGCTCCTCCCTTTTTGCTGGTGCCTGGTTATTCCTTGTTGACAGAATAAAACCACAAGTCCATCTCTTTCCTCATTTCCCCTTTCGCCCCTTCATCCTTGAATGCAAAACAACAATTTTGCATCATGTGTAGAGAACCAGTCGGTGTCTCGGCCCCCCGTCGCTGCCGCCGCGGCGGTTGTCCTCCCCACACCCTGGTGTGATCCGCCGCGGTCGGTTTTCTAAGGCTGGGGGCAGGATTTCATTCCCTTTTTGATGCAAAGCCAAAAGCCACATGGATTTATCTTGTGCAAACATTGTCTTGAGATGCTTTTGGCTCCGCGAGGGCTAACAACGCCGTAGTAACGCGCAGTTTCTGATAAAAGGCGTCCGAACGGTTGCCGTCTCGTTTCATGTCCTCGTTTTGTGACAGCATTTAGGTCCCGGTTCCATTAGCTCCGCACTGGGATTAACCTCCTGGCAGTAACAGCGTTAATGCCGTGCCAGCTCCAGAGGCGATAATGGGGCCGCGTTCACGTCATCCATGGGCTGATCCTCGCTCGGAAACGAGCGCTGCTGCTCATTAGCGGCGTTAGGAAGTTACTGAGCGTAAAAACGGCTAAACCAGGCCTTTTCGCATCGCCCTGTTTTGATGGTGACGACTCCAGCAGTGCTTCCTGGCAGACACCACAGACTTGTGCCTAATCCGGGGGGTATTTCTTGTTCACGATATTGCATGACAGTCAGTATGTTTTCAGCTCGGGCATGTCTGCATCACATTGCCAAAACAAATCACAGCAGTTGCGCTCGCGCGGTGGAGGAGGAGATAGCTGCCAGCCCGCCCCGCTCAGCCCCCAGCCCGCCCCGAGCCCCGCAGCAGCGGCTGCGATGGACCTACACGGCGGCAACCTTCCCTGCTCCG
>NW_010433155.1:3219-3477 GCF_000710305.1 Buceros rhinoceros silvestris
TCTCGGGTTAAAACCTCCCCTGCTCAGCCTCAGCTCTCCACTGCCCGCTCCACGATGACCCCAGATCGTTATTTTGAGTAACTTAGTAGTGCTGACTTTGACTCCACAGCTGTGGCAGACACATATGATGCAAGAAAGTGAATTTTATCACAGAATCACAGATGTGTTTTCATTGGAAAAGAGATCTAAGATTATCCAGTCCCCCTGTTCCCCAGCACTGCCAGGTCCCCACTGACCCCTGTCCCTCAGCACCACCTC
>NW_010433155.1:3949-11196 GCF_000710305.1 Buceros rhinoceros silvestris
TGCCCCTGCTGCCCACCCAAGTGCTGGGACAAGCCAGGATGCTGTTGGCCTTCTTGGCCACCTGGGCACACTGCTGGCTCCTCTTCAGCCGCTGGTGACCGAGACACCTTATGCCAAGGTGCCCATTATTATTTATGCCTTATTTAGGATTTCATTGATGTTATGGTAGAAGAAATAGAACCCCTTTTTTTTTTTTTTCCCAGTTCACTAGAGGTGGCACACAGCAATGCAGAAGCCACAACCAATGTCCTGAGCCCATCTCCCACCTTGCTGAGCTCTGTTGCCCACTGAGCAGTGCCCCGGTGTCAGTCCTTGCAGTCAGAGGCACAATCTCACCCTTTAAAGCTTGGTAGCTTCTGTGTTCGTACCTTAACGGATAATATTTCTGTTGGTTTTCTCTGATGTTCCCATCTTCAGGTTCTGAACTGACCCCTGTGTGCCAGGCGGAGGCGTTACAGAGCCTGCACACAAACCTTTTAACGCCTTTTGAACACCTGGATTCATTAACTCCTTTTTTTGTAAGCAGGGGAGGGTCACTGCATAGATTTTTTTATATACTGACATACCTTTATAGTTGCTGGTAGCGTCATAAAGATGTGAGGCCCTTCACTAGTCATGAAATAATCCTCTAACGCTCTGGCGAAAGCATCTTGCCCAGCTAGAGAGACTCCTTGGGCACTACGGCTCCATTTAAAAATAAAAATAGTCTGTCCAGGGCATGGTTATTGCTTGAGAAATGACGGGTAACTCCCTTCAGGCACTCACCGAACAGGGCACATCGCCTGCTCGTTCTTCTACCTGCCACGCAAGCAGCACAGACCATCCAGAGGAAGGAATGGTGGCAAGCAAAGCCGTGAAAAAATAGCCAAAACGTAGTTTTAGGAGACACTGGAGATGTCAAAGAGTGGGAGAAGGTAGGAAATGGCAATTTACAGAGACCTTTAAGCTCCTCGAGCCTGACTGTTCCCCAGCACTGCCAGGTCCCCACTGCCCCCTGTATCTCAGCAGCACCTCAACACAAGGGCTGGGAAACCCCTCCAGGGATGGGGACTCCACCACTGCCCTGGGCAGCCTGGGACACGCCTGAACAACCCCAACGGGGAAGAAAATGTTGCTCAGGGACAACCTCAGCCTCCTCTGGTGCAACTTGAGGCCATTTCCTTTTGTCCTGTGGCTTGTTCCTGGGAAGGAGAGACTGACTCTCCCCTCACTCCACCCTCCTGTCAGGGAGTTGTCAGAGCCAGAAGGTCTCCCCTGAGCCTCCTTTTCCCTAGGCTCAACCCCGCCAGGTCCCTCCTCATGAGACTTGCTTAAGGTTTAAGCCTGATCCTCCTCCCGCAGTGGGTGTTTTCCTCTTGTGTCACACCGATGCGATCTGAGGATGGTCTGAGGTGTGTTTCCTCAGGAAGCGCAGAAAGTCCCAACTCAAAACCAGACACTAAAACAACGTGGGTGTGCCGATGTTGGGGAGCGCATTCTTCGCCTCCTCGTTTTCCATGAGCTTCGATATCATCAAAGCCAGTCTCTGGGACTCTGCACTCTCCGCTCACCTCATCGATTAACCCTCGACACTTGTGCTCTCCGCTGACCGTCCCTCCGGTGCGGAGCGAGGCAGGGACAGACGAGGTCGGGCAATGCTGTGCTTTGTTTCGTCTTTACCACTTGTCCCTAGAACGTGATTTGGGGTTTGTTTTTTTTTTTTGGTGGGGACATTACATTCCTTTTTCTTCTGCTTTCATCCACATCCTGAGCTGGAATGAGTATTTTTGATTCTGTTAATGGCGGTTTCCTTTCTTTTTACTCTCGTTAACAATATCAGCTGCTCTTTATTGGAACCAGGGTGGGTCTGAGCCTCGGGTCCCTCCACAGCCAGGCAGCAGCGGGGCTGGGGGAGCGGTTCTTTGAACTCCTTGGTAATGCAGACAGCCTCGTGGTGTGTAACTGTGGAGACAAGAACACCTTCTGTACAAATGAGGGGCTGAAAGTCAGGTGACTGTTAAAGTAGCCTTTTAAGGTTGGGGTTTTTTTTTTCCATTATCTTTTCCCCCTCCAGATAAAAAGCCAACCACCACACTCGTCTCTATTGGCTAGAACAAAAATTTCATCAATATTTTTCTTTGGAAAAAAAAACGTTACGGGAGGAAAAGTTTGTTTAGAAAATAGTAGCTTTTATTTGTTCCCCTTTTTTTTCTAAGCCACCTGGCTTTCTTAAAAAAAAAAAAAGAGAAAAAGAAAAAATCTGCTAATCAAATAACACTTCTCCAGAAATGTTTTGTTTGGCTTCTAAATTTGTTCCAGTAAAGCCACACACCGTGTACAGTACGCCTCGAGTCTTCCTCTGAGTCTGTTCTGTTTACTAATACAGCATTTTTATTTTGCTTCTCTGACTTGTGCGTGGTTTGAAAAGCGATGCCGGTGCAGCTCGCAGGGATGTGGACGTGAGCCGCTCCCCGCCTGAGCCGCCTGTACTGACCAGCTGGGTTTGTTCTTTATTCCTGCCTTCCTCTTGGGACCCGGTTTCTAACCCCATAGACTGACAGTGAGCAGACGGACACGGCGGCCGACGGGGAGACCACTGCCACCGAGGTTGGTACAGCCGCCGGCACCCGCTTAGGGCAGGGACAGCCATCGGCCTCATCCCCTCCCGTCCCTGGGCACCGCGGCCGTTCCGCTGGTCGTGCTGGCCAGGCCATGCCCTGGGTTTTTCCATTTGCTTTGTGGCTTGTACAATCCACAGCCTGTGAGAGAGAGGGGGGAAAGATGGGGAAGAGCAGTTTTCAGATTTCCTGGATGAAGGTGTTTCCACAGGGTCAATATCTAAGGTTTTCCTTCGCTGTCATCTTCACCTATTGCCACCAGTAGTCCAGGTATTATCTTCAGGAGGAATGTAAAAAATATTGCTATTTTCTTTGCCTCACATTCACAACACAGTAAGTATAGACCGTGCAGGCAAATCCAACCCCACGCGACTGCAGCGCGTAACGCTTTCATAATTAATGCGGCCACAGCTGCAAACATGAGCTGGATTTGGTCTGACATCTGATAGAAGACAGAGTCTCACCCCAACCATGGCTGGAGGTTTTCAGCAAGATCTCATTAATATTTCAGGCTGTGAAGATCATCATCAAGGAGCAGTTCTCTGTATGACCCGTCAGGACGATTCGGCCTCGGCCGTAAACAGAATAGATTTGCCCTGAGCTGGGAAGTAATCAGCAGGTTTTCCCATGGGTCATTTGCCTAATTAGCGACTTTATGAAAATTTAACAATAAAATAGTGGCGTGAGCATTAGAAGAATCCAAACGGAGCAACAACACAAAGTCTGTTGGGACAAGTCCCGAGTCCAGAGAGCTTTGAAGTGCCGCTGGCGCTCTACAGCTTCAGAGGAAACAAACCGTCATCCCAAACCCGTGGCATCTAAAACATTCGCTTTATTACGCAAAAGTGCAAGATAATCTCCCCAGCTGCCACTTTCGGTTTAGGGGAGATGTCGTGAACCTCCGTTTTCCTCCGTTCACAGTTTTCCTTGTGGGCAGCTGATTTTCAGAACCTGTGGTATGTTTGCCCACTGAAAATGCAATTCTGGGGGAACGGGGCTGCTCGAGATTTGAGAGGTAAAATGACAGAAATACAGAAAGGGGCTGAGCAGAGGGAAACAGCACTTTTAGCACGTGACATGGGCGTCATTCCGTAGGGCTGGTTACCTGTGGTGAGGGTATGCCAAGCGTAGCCTGTGGCCCAGGAGATGTCGTGTTTAACCTCCACCATTATGGACTTCCACAGAATTTGCTGTGGCCATTTGGTCTAAACCGGCCGTGATCTTGGTGAAAAGGTCCCTAAATCGACACGTAGGAAGGCAGAGTGCATCAATATTTGTAAAAGGAGAACAGTTCATGCTCCTTCATCCACAAATCGCCAGTTTGGAAGGGGGAGGCTTGCCCTGAGGTAGGGGAACCCACAAAAGAAAGTCAGCCAGCATCTCTACTCTCCTCCTTAAGCCCTTAATGTAGAGAAAACGTGCTTTTAACCCAGCGTGTTGCCCTCGCCGCTGCGTGTGACCCTGCGGTGGTACCAGTGGGTAAGGTGTTGTTTTCCCATCTTTCTCATGCTGGCAGTCGGATCAAGAGGAGGACGGAGATCTAAAGGCACAGGTACAGAAACGGCAGCCCCGAGCGTTGCTCGCGTACCGCTGTCAGAGGTGGTCACCTCTCTCCGCATGTTACTGTCGGTTCTCTGTGAAGAAATGTGTAGAAACAGCATTTTGTATCCTTTCAATACTGTGTCCCTTACCTTTCCCTTTCTTTTTCACTTCTTTCAGAGTAGTCTGATTAAGCGAATAGAGGGTGAAAATGTGTATGTCAAACATAGTAATCTTATGTTAGAGGTTGGTATTGGTACATACCAGTGCATGCCCGTCCCTGTGTGTCAGCTCTAGTGGTACACTGTGACTCCGCACTATGATGCATGAACCGCGTGGTCCCACCTGCTAATAGATCCAGTCGGTATTTTTTTCCTCTCAGACGACGGTGACTCCTCTAACGTGTACTATAAATGCACAGATCTATATGTGTGTGTGTGCACCCACGCGCATATCGCTGTTTGTTGGACGCCTCTTTCTCAGGCGTGCGGTACAGTGCTGCAGGTCGGCTCTCTCAGATTAGTGTGTTTTGTCCTCTCTCGTACGAGATGCGGTATGCCGTTACCTTCCAAAATGCCACATTTTCACAGAGTGTCGTGTCCGTGCTGTGCTCCCCGAGGTGTCACTCCCCTCTTTACTAACCAAGCTCTGTGTTTTGGCTCTAGAACGCGCTCGGCTGAGGATGTGTTACAAACTGCTCTGTTCTTTTAAAACTGTCCAGGACCTAGACAAAACCCAGGAAGATCTGATGAAACATCAGACCAATATAAGCGAGCTGAAACGCACCTTCTTGGAAACCTCCACAGAAACGGCCGTGTCTAACGAGTGGGAGAAGAGGCTTTCCACGTCTCCCGTTCGGCTTGCGGCAAGGCAGGAGGAAGCTCCTATGATTGAACCACTAGTGCCTGAAGAGGTCAGCGGGAGCTGAAAGGCTTCGTTGTCTATTTGTCTGTCCGCTTGTACTCGGTAACAGCCCTGAGTAGGTTAGAGGCCGTGCCCCGCTTGCAGGTGGTCCCTTTGCTCAGGACTCGGGCTTTAGCAGCAGAGGGGCAGGGAAGAGCAGACACCTTTCTTTCGTAACTATATATATGTATAAAATAGAGTATGAAATTCACTGTGAGCCGTCTGGCAGAACTGGGTCTCTCTGAGGGTGCCAAACGCCAGCTTCGTTACAGGTTCGGTGAGCTTGAGGGAGTCCAGCTATGCATGAAAGAACCCATGAGGGTGATGGAGAGGAGAATTAAACGATGGCGACGGGTTGGGAGCAGCGGCGTAGCAGGAACGGGTGGGGGTACAGTACCAGCCTTTGAAAGGAAATCCAGAGCCAAGGCAGAACTCTCAGTCTCTGAGGACAGGGAGGAAATAATGATGGTGATTAGTCCTGCCTGGCCAGTTCCATAGGGGAACTGGTCATGGCTGCAGTCTGCTGGGTACCAGGTCGTTGAGAGCCGGTGCAGATTGCTGAGCGTGTGCATTTTCCTGCAGTGAAAAAATCTCGCTCCCCGCGCAGTCCTGAAGTGTGTGCAAGAAACCTGCCCGTTAAAACGCTGCCTTCTATTTAATTTGTGGGCAGATAATGAGATGTGGAGGTAATGACGTAACGTTCACGTTGCTGTAAAACGCATGGATCTTCAAAAAAGGCAAAGTCTTGGTTCAAAGACTCGGGCTGGTGGAGCAAAAAGAAGTAGGCTCGTGTGGTCTGTACAGAGATCACCTTTTTATCCTGTGGTGGGTGGAAATCCGGTTTCTGTCTCACAGGAATTATCTTTATCGTTTCCACTTGGTTCCACTATGGTTTAGCATTACAGGCCAGTAAACGGTCATAAAATCTGTCCACCCCAGAAATTGCCTGGAAAGCAGAATTTACTAAAGCCTTCTGCTTCCCCACCTTAGAGACTGGCGGTGCAGACCCGCAGCTCTCTGGGAAGGGAACGGCACAGGGCAGCCTCTCCTCATAGGGAAAGGGATGTGGCCAAGAGAAGGGCCTCAGCTTCTCTTCTCCCACACGATACTCACCTAACCAGTGGCTGATGCAGGCATCAGACTGGCCGACAAGTTGGATTAGAATAGCAAATAAGCAGACATGGTGCCCAGAGCTTTCCTTGTGGAGAGAGAGTCTTCGCGTTGCTCCTGCTGCCTTGTTCAGGGATCCTAACAGATCCTACCCGGTTAGTTTGGTTGTGGTTGGAAATACAGGTTTTATTTCTTAGAAGTAAAACTGTAAGTGCAATGAGCAGGATGTGATTAACACGTGAAGGATGGAAGGCCCTCTTGGAAGGGGAGCAGCTGGCTGGCTGAGCCTGACTCGGAGGAGGGCAGGCATAACGCCCCGCAGTCCATTTCATCTCTTAATTACTTTAGAAATTTAATAACAATTTCTAATTAAAGCACACAAGCAGTAGCAAAGCATTACCCAGCTTCCCTGAGGGAACCATCCACGCTGAACCACTCATTTGGAGAGGAGAAGGGCAGGAGTTATTCTCACCTGCTTACGTAGGAGCTGCTTCTGGTCAGGGAAGAGACATTGAGCGTAGCATGTCCGCCTTAAAACCGTGTTGCTCAGTGCTGTCACCTCTTCAAAGGATCAGAACAGAGCAGGAGGGAAACAGACCTTTGAGCAGCTGGCACCCACCTGGGCTCGGTCAGTTCGACTTTAAGTCTGTCAGTCCTCAGCTGGTTCCTACAACAATAGGGGAAATATTTTAGTTGTCTTTAGTTAAGAAAGATGTAGTTTAAAATACCCACCATGATGGTGGCCAGGCTGCTGCAGGACATGAGAGCCAGCATATTAACCAGTTCCTTGGCAGTGTTTAGTCTGACCTGGGCTGGATTAAACCAGCACTTCAGAAATGAAGAGGTTGTGCATCTCGTCATGGTCAGGGAGAGGAGATGTTTCTCCCTTTCTCTCTCTAGTTTACAGATTTGTATCTTCCTTTAAATGTCATCAAATCAAAGACTGGTTTGGGTTGAAGGGACCTTCCAAGCTCCCCCAGTCCCACCCCCTGCAGGGAGCAGGGACATCTGCCCCCAGAGCAGGGGGCTCAGAGCCCCAAGGGCCAACCTGACCTGCCATGGGGCCAGCCATGGGGCTGCTCCCACCTCTGGGGGCAG
>NW_010433155.1:11381-15831 GCF_000710305.1 Buceros rhinoceros silvestris
TCAGCAGGAGCTCGAGAAAGAACCAAGTGCAAGGATGAGGTGGAGGGTCCTGCTCTAGGCAGTTGGTGGAAGTCGTGGAAGTTGGCACCACGGTTAAATAAAATGATGAGATAGAGGATGAAATGAACACAGTGCATCCACACCTGGGGTTTAGTTGGTTTACTGGTTTTCATGCTATGCAATTTTCACTTAGTCTTGGAAACCTCTGTGGTGTAAAATGACTCTGTTGCATCCTGTTTCCGGAGTTACCACGCACTTTATATTCTGTAGAGTAGAGAAATATGATAAGCTGTTGTAAAGTAGAGCAGACTTTATACCCTCCATTCACTAAAACCGTTTATTCCCCTGACATTAGACTGAAGAAGAAAGAGAAAAATCAGAAAAACTCATATTTTTGCAGAAGGGAGGTACTACATTCCTTGAATTGCAGGTAAAAACCAATAATGCTTCCTTGAAACGCAGTTAGATAGGCTGGCAATGATTTAGCACTTTATTATCCTTTTTCCTTCCTGAGCACCTTTTTTTTTATTATTATTTTATTATTTCATAAGTTCCAGGGAGAGCTGTCATGCGGGGGCCACATCCTGAGGAATGAGTCCTCCCCACAGCTTGTGCCTTCCCAGTATAGACCCATTTCCCTGCTAGAAACGTCCCTGCACGGTGGATTTGTGTTCGGGGATGCTGCTGGTGGTCATGCATGTGTTTCCAGCACTGAATGTGACGGTGAACGGGGCACTGCTATCGTTGGGATGAATTTCCTTTGTGCTGTGCAGTGAATTCCGATTCTGCCGAGTGACGGTGAACTCTGTGTTCTTATTGGTTTTTCTATCAGCCGAGTGAGATAGAGAAGAAGCTGCAGGAAGGAGAATCTGCTGGCACTTTGGTTACTTCTCGACAAATCATTATCCAGAAAAGTATCCCAGCATCCCTAGAGGTTGTTTTTAATTCATTCGATTCTAAACTACCACGTTCGCTTAGTTAAATGCAGAAGTTTATGGTCTCGAGGTGAAATAACTGGGTGCTGACTGCACAGGCAAAGCGAGTCACACAGAGTGTCTGTGTAAGGAAGAAAAGACACCACGCTCAGTCCCGTCCAGCATCTGTAGCAGTTCGGGGTTGGCTGTGAGCTGCTGACCGCTCCTGAAGGGGGCTGAAGTTCCTCTAATGAGAACAAGGCACTTCAGAGCTACCCACAAATAAATTCATAATGAGCATTTCTCTCTAACCCCCTCAGCAGCGTGTTTGTGACAACTGGGACCAGTCCAACGGGCGCATTGGCCCTGATTCTGTAATTTGTTTTTGACGGGACCATTGCGATCCCTCATGTTTAACCACGGGATGATTCCAGTCATGATTGTAAACGATGCTCTGAAATGCTGTTCTGCATCCAGTTGGTACAGAAATAGCATGGCAACAGTAGTGTTTCCAGTCCACGTTCCACGGGCCTCTGAGGGGAGGGAGTGTGGAAAGAAAAGGTGCTTGGCCTAAGCTGATGCTGTTTGTCTGTTTGATTACTGCTCTTAGAGGTACAACGCTAAAAGTTAGAAAACGCAGCATTGAGTTCATACTTTCGTGCTCCTTGAGTACAGATAAACCTTCGGGTATTCTAATTTAGCTTTTATATCCCAAATATAGGGCACTGAGGAGTGGGTTATTATAGACAAAGTACCCTCTGAGGTAGTTGATGGTGAATGGAAATCAGATCTGGTCTACAAAGTAGTGACTGTGAGCAGTCAATCTGCCTTTCCAGCCGAGCTGCTCAAGTCCGGTACCGTGCTAACGCAGAGCTTTGAGGACTTGGAGAGTGAAATACGGTCCAAAGAGGAGAGTAAGCAGAAAATGTTCACCCTAGGAAAGTCCTACGACACCGTATCTGGGAAAATTGTAACCATGACCAGCAAAGCTAAAGAAGGTGAGAAAGCAGAACAGCCTCCAGCAGAAGCTCTGCAGAAGATGGGAAGGGAGGTGCACGACTCTGTGAAGATCATTCCCGTAGCAGCAGAGTATGAGATCCTCGAGCCCATCGGCGACGAGAAGGCCAGGCCGGCATCCGACACGCAGAGCGCCAAGAGGAGGCTCTCCGACTCTCTGACACCCATCAAGGAGGCAGCCTCTCGGCTGCAAAGCCCCGAAGAGAGCTTGAAAAAGACCCTACGGACGGAGGAGGCTTGGCAGTTCCACGGCGCCCTGGGCAGCTCGCAGCTTGGCAGAGCAGAAAAACACCTTGGCAGCGAAGCTGTGAAAGCAGGGGCAGTTGCCCGGCGAGATAAGAGCGTGTCTGAGTGGAGATACTCCAGAGAGCAGCCCTTTACCGTTGCTACTGCTCACTATGTTACCAAGTCGTCCGCCTCCAGAGTGGTGGTAACGAGTGGCTTTGACTTCGTGCCACGGTTTCCAGACCAAAGCATGACTTCTCCCAGGCGATGCCCTCACGCTGCCCTGCCTTGCCGTCCTCTCGCTGCTTGGCTTTGTGTTGACGGCAGCCAACCCAGCTTATTTTTATTCCCCTCATACGTTGAGTCGGTCCTGAAGCAGACGTTCTATTACATTGTATTACGTTATGTTATATTATATTCTAATATTAGGCTTTCGGCCTTTCTGGTTTATTTAAAGATCCATGTTACCAAAATGTCGTATCGCTGCTGCGGCTTGTTAGTAAAAAATAAAACAACACGAGGTTTGCTTGAACCAGCAAAACGCCAACGCTAACAACTCTGCTTTGTAACTATTGCTTACTACAGCCATTACGAATCCGCTCTGATTTATTTTCCCATCCTCTCCCCGTTCCCAACCTCTCCGTGTCCCCGCAGCCTTCTCTCCCGTTCCTCCGTCTCTGCCTCCGGTCTGTGCCCGTGGGTCTGCCTTCCTGCCCTGTGTGACTCTGCCTTTCTTTGTCCCTTTAGACTAAACACCCCAGCACTGAGAAAACCTTGGACGGTTCCGATATCTTCAGCTTAATAGAGTCGGCCAGGAAACCGACGGAGTTCATAGGAGGGGTTACCTCGACTTCACAGAGCTGGGCTCAGGTGGCCGCTTGGTTCCCTCCATCCACATTTTAACCACACACCAGTCGCTTCTGCTTTGCTTTTGGTTCCTGGGTTTATGCACTGTAGAACTCACGCATGTGCTCGTGTGCCTTTTCCTTTGTTGTCACAGACCACAGTGAAAGTTCACCGGAAAGAAAAACAAACCCAAAGCAACCGGTTTTTGTTCATTTCACTTTATTTTGATCATTTTGCAGGGTGCTGTATTTTGCCTTTATAAAACTCACGCAACAATAGGAGAAAAGCACCGTGACACTTCTGTTCAGTTTTGCAAAGCGCAATTCTTGCTTTATTTCTCATTTCTCCTATTCTGATACTGTCCTGAGCACAAAACCCCACCCAACGTGAGAGAAATAAATTGGCAAAATGTAATGCCCGTTGGTTTCATTTACATTCACAGCACGTGAAGCTGAGGAGCTGTCCCCAGGTAGTGTCGTCTGCTTCTGACGCTGAGGGTTTGTTTTTCCTCCTTCCTCACAGAGAATAGAAACGTCGTCTCAGGAGATAACGTCCAGTGAGATGAAGCAGGCGGTCCAGCCGCCCCAGACTGTGGTGAAGAAGGTTGTACAGGAGACAGTGGTGGTCAAGGAGAGCCATGGGATGGATGGACACACGAGTGGGGACCCTGCGAAAGTGGCGCTGGATGCTCAGGCTGCGGCAGCGTCGGTCCTTCCTCACAGAGAATAGAAACGTCGTCTCAGGAGATAACGTCCAGTGAGATGAAGCAGGCGGTCCAGCCGCCCCAGACTGTGGTGAAGAAGGTTGTACAGGAGACAGTGGTGGTCAAGGAGAGCCATGGGATGGATGGACACACGAGTGGGGACCCTGCGAAAGTGGCGCTGGATGCTCAGGCTGCGGCAGCGTCGGTGGGGGGGGCAGCGGTGGTGGCTGCCGATGGGAAGGGGAAGGAGGACTCTGCTGGGACTGAGGAGGCCAAGGAGGAGAAAAGGGACGAGGCTGGGAAGGCCCCGACCAAACGGGAAGGAGCCGCTGCAGCTGGTGTGGCTTCGTGCGAGCAAGCAGAGGAGCACAGGACGACAGTCCACGTGTCGGAGACCTTGGAACGAAAACCTCATTTTGAGGTAAGTCGGTATGAAATGAGTCGTGTCTGTGCTGAATCGTGAGCATCAGCAGTAGTGGAGTCCGTTAATTCATCTGCACAGCAGGCAGCTGGGTCTTCTCTAAGCGCCTCCTTGTGTGGCACCAAAACCACTTGTTGCTGGTTTCCATCGCTGGCAGAGCGCCACGCACTGTCATCATCAGAGAACCATCCGAGAACGGTTTGGGTGGGAAGGGACCATTAATGCTCCCCCAGCCCAAGCCCCTGCAGGGAGCAGGGACATCTGCACCCAGAGCAGGGGGCTCAGAGCCCCAAGGGCCAACCTGACCTGCCATGGGGCCAGCCA
>NW_010433155.1:16054-20466 GCF_000710305.1 Buceros rhinoceros silvestris
AAATGTCCCTCTTCAGCTTTCCTGGAGTCCTGGAAGGCTGCTATAAGGTGTCCCTGCAGCCTTCTCCGCTCCAGGGTGAACACCCCCAGCTCTCTCCCCTCTCCTCCCAGCAGAGGGGTTCCACCCTCCCATCACTCCTGGGGCTCCTCTGGCCCCGCTCCAGCAGCTCCATGTCTTTCTCGTGGTGGAGGCCCCGGAGAAATACCTGGTTTGGTGGCATGTTGCGCATTGGGTATCGAGAGTTCAGCTGGCAGTTCTCTTTGGGAGAGTGCACCAGCAGGACCCTGCCGTGCTTCAGGTTCTGCCCACGGCCTCTTGCAGTGTTTAGATCTTTTCTGAAGTTTGTTTTCATGAAGTCCAGACCATGCTGAGCATTGCCAGCGTTAGATACGTGTCTGTGCCACTGCAACCAGGAGAGGTTCCACTTTTTTTTTTTTTTGCTTGAATGCTGAGCACTCTTTAGTTGTTCCCCCTTCCTTTTCCTAATGTCATAGTTTAACCCAGCCAATCGCTGAGCCGCGGTGCCCCACAGCCAGCTCCCCCCCAGTTCATATACTGGGCATGATGTCATATTGTCTCTCTCTTTGGCCCGTTAGGGTCAGCTGTCCCAGCTGTGTCCCCTCCCGGCTGTGTCCCCTCCTCAGCTCCCTCGCTGGCAGGATGGTACGAGAAGCTGAAAGGTCCTTGACTTGGTATAAATGCTCCTCAGCAAGAGCCAAACCATCGGTGGTTTTATCAATATTATCCTCATCCTAAATCCAAACCACTGCACTGAACCAGCTATGGGGAGGAAATTAACTCTATCCCAGCCAAGACCAGGTCACCCAAAACAGCGCCGTTAGAAATCCACACGCTTTGCTAAACGTTCCAACTCCTTTTTTCTTTTCTTCACGCAGTCGCCAGTTGTGAAGACTGAGACCATCAGCTTCAGCAGTGTTCCTGCTGGTGGGGAAAGCCTTGAAATCTCCACAAAGGAAGTGCCAGTTGTCCATACAGAAACAAAAACCATCACGTATGAGTCTTCTCAGGTAAGGAACGCTGCAAACGCTGGGCTCACACTGAAATGCCCTTAAGGAACCCGTGTTTCCTCACCCGGCTTTAAGCATGAGCCTCACAGAACAGCGTAAACTGTTCTGAGTGGCTGAAGTATTAAACATCACATGGGAAGGACATACCTAAGGATAGCCTTCCTGAGGGTGCTCCCCTGTCCTGGTGCAGGGCCTTTCGAGAACAGCGATGAAACCTCAGATTTCAAAGCCCCAGCATCTCATCTGTCCTTCCAGAAGTGAAGGGGTGTCCCCAGACACAGAGAGAAGCAATCACCCTAATACCAGTCATTTCCCCACCCTAAGATAGCCATGCGGCGAAAAACCGAAGCGCAGCCAGCCCCGTTCTTGCCTCCCCGCGCTCAGGAGCCTGCTGCTGACGCCTGGTTTTCTCTGCTGGTTTTCCCCAGGTGGACTCTGGTGCTGACTTGGAACCGGGCGTGTTGATGAGTGCGCAAACGATCACGTCTGAAACCACCAGCACTACAACCACTACACATATCACCAAAGTGAGTCCTCAGAAAACGGGGGGCTGTTTTTTCACAAGGACATACGGTTTCTTAACTTAAATTCTATCATTTATTATAAAACATGGGCACAGGCTTTGGATAAAATCCTGTCCAGTTTGGGTTCCTGTCTTTGGCTGTGCTGGCTTCATTAACGCATCATCCAAAGACTTGACAAGAGTCAGACAGTCTTAAACCCTCAGGGTACGTCACAAAACCTCGCTGTGCAGAGACCCTTGAGTAGCTGCAAGCACCATCTGGAACTGGAAGCCATGTAGCCACGTTGGCATCATGGCAGCCAGGAAGGAATAAATGCCCCGAGCATGAGGCTCCCTTGACACGACTGTGCTGCCTGAGGGTCCTGAGCTCTTGCTGCACGGTGTGCGGAGCAGATAGTAAACCTGTGTCACGTCACAACAGGATATTCAGGCAGCTCAGACACCGTGGTCGCATTGATGGGTGGTGGCACCCTAAGGAACTTGCCCACAGCCAGGCCAAAAGGCCTTCTGGCTCCACAGACAAATGATGTTGGATCTTCCAAGTTCCAAGACAGCATAAAAATAACAGTTCTTCCCTAAGCAGAAACCTTCTTAGTGCCATGACAACTCTCCTACCAATCACAGAACCCCAGACCAGTGGGGCTGGCAGAGAGCTCTGGGGCTCACCCAGCCCAACCCCCTGCCAGAGCAGGGTCACCAGAGCAGGTGCCCAGGGTGGCGTCCAGGCGGGTTTGGGATCTCTCCAGAGCAGGAGACACCACCACCTCTCTGGGCAGCCGGGGCCGGGGCTCCTCACCTGCACAGCAAAGAAGTGTCTCCTCATGGTCAGGTGGAACTTCCCATGGTCCAGTTTGTGCCCGCTGCCCCTTGTCCTGTCTCTGGGCAGAGTCTGACCCATCCTCCTGACCCCCCTTTAGATATTGATAAGCATCTTTTTGCAGTGAAATTCACCCTTCAGTAGATGACCTGTACAAGGGACATACCGCCCTCTATGTCCCCCTGAAGCCTGCAGTGGGACTTGACTAGGTCTTAATGCGAGCTGTCTGTATGTCCGTTTCCTTCTTCATGGGGTGACTTTATCATAAATATCTGCCATTTTTGACATACAAACATCAAGGTCAGGGTGGCCCTTGGGGCTCTGAGCCCTCTGCTCTGGGTGCAGATATCCCTGCTCCCTGCAGGGGGCTGCACTGGGTGACCTTGAAAGGTCCCTTCAACCCAAACCAGTCTGCAATTCTCAGTGTGCAGATTGACTACAGCCATAGCACTGTCTGTGTTGGAAGGACCTCTGGAGGTCATCTCCTCCGCTCAGAGCAGGCTGCCTTCAGAGCTGCTCTGGTTGCGGTTCAGGGTTGTCCCCTCTGTGCGGGCTGTTGGGGATCAAGCTGAGGTTCCTGCTCTGCATGAGTAGCAGCACCTTTGAAACAAGTCACTGACACGCCTTTGTTGCTCTCCTCCAGACTGTGAAAGGCGGCATCTCAGAGACGAGAATTGAGAAACGAATAGTCATCACGGGAGACGCGGATATTGATCACGACCAGGTAAGACCTATCACCAGGCCACCGTGACGGCTGCCAGGGAACATTTCTGAGCAGTGCTTTAAGAGATACTGTCCGTACTGGCGTGCCTTAAATTAAATGGGATTAGTCATTAAATCAGTGATGGTTTATTTCATATCTGAACCATTTTCCTCATTTGTAAATCGTGAAATATCTCATGAATCTCTCCACCTTGCTACTGATCATGCATGTTCCACCTCCTTTTTGTTTTTGCCCTCCTGTGGTTTCCTTGGGATAGGCGCTGGCTCAGGCAATTAAAGAAGCCAAAGAGCAGCACCCTGACATGTCAGTGACCAAAGTAGTGGTACATAAAGAGACAGAAATCACACCAGAAGATGGGGAGGATTGACCACAGGTAAGAGGACCAGATGATTTTCCTAGGCATTTGCTGGGCTGGCATGTTGCAAGTGTTTCCCTACCGTAACCCACCCCTGCCTCTCGGCTTTCTCTCGCTGGAGTTTGTGCTGGGCAGCAGTTCTGGTGCTTGAGTGCAAACGCCTTCAGCTCTGAACGTCTGTCTGTGTTAGGTGCCAGCTGGAGAAAGAGGGACTCCTCATTGGCTTCTCTTGGCTCTCTGGAAAGGCCTTGTTGTCCGTGCTTTGATTGAGTCTAATTTTCTTAATCCCCAAGTCAAAAAAAAAAAAATCCTGTTGTCTGCTTTTACGTCATTTAAGAACAAAAATAATTTGTTCTTAAAGGTCTGTGATTTGTTGAAAACTGCCCAGGGGAAAACCTGCAGCTGTTTTGGAACTGTCCCGTGCAGTGCGTGACGGGCGAAGCTTTAATTCCCAACTCCCAGTGGCTTGCTTTTGGTTTTCCGTTAAATTAATTCTGTTAATTCATGTATGGGTATTGGGATGTCTTGGCTTCCTTGCCTCTGGAAGGCTGTGTTACCTTGGAAAGCAGTGTTGTTTCTCGGGACGAGACGACAATGCGGCTTTTCTTGTGTCAAGCTTTCTTCCGCAGTGGCGTGGTCTCCACACTCCCCACGCTCTCCCCATGTATGGGTATTGGGATGTCTTGGCTTCCTTGCCTCTGGAAGGCTGTGTTACCTTGGAAAGCAGTGTTGTTTCTCGGGACGAGACGACAATGCGGCTTTTCTTGTGTCAAGCTTTCTTCCGCAGTGGCGTGGTCTCCACACTCCCCCCGCTCTCCACGTTCTCCACGCTCTCCACGTTCTCCACGCTCTCCACGCTCCCCACGCTCTCCACACTCCCCATGCTCCCCATGTTCTCGATGCTCCCCACGCTCTCCACACTTTCCACGCTCCCCGGTTGTGGCTGGGGGGGGCAGGCGCCACAA
>NW_010433155.1:20530-23876 GCF_000710305.1 Buceros rhinoceros silvestris
TGGCTGGCTAAGCAGACATCTTAATACCCCTCTATTTCTTCTGCGTGCCGTTAGTCATGTCGTGCAAACTAACCTGCTATGCGAAAGCCCTTAATGCCAGCACCGTGGTGCGAATCGCTTTGAATGCTCGATGCAGAAGGGGGGTGGGGGAAGCTGCTTGTTGGAGTTGTTTCAATCGATAGCGGTATTTTACTCTTAAAATGATATATATTCCCCGGTCCTTGTGTGAGTAACAGCGTGTAATGCACGGTGCGGTTTCACCCTCCTCCTTCAGCATATACAGACCCTAAAGAAAACTGAATTTCAGTGTCTGTCTGTTATTTGGAAGGTGGAGCAGCCACTGAGGAGCGAGTGATTGCTGTGATCCTGGCGGTACTGTTTCAGGATGGCTTGCCTAAACTCTGCTGATGTCACTCATTCTCCCTGTTGGCGTCGCATTTGGGCCACGTCGCTTCTACTGGGATGATGCCGCTTACAAACGGCTCTTGTGACATGCACAAATTGACAATCGCTTTGGCGAGCAAGTCGTTGCTTCCAGTCACGAGCTCGATTCTCTTCCCACAGGACTAACCCAGATCGCGTCCGAATCCCGGTGTGTGCAGCGGTAGGAACGCGAGAGCCCTTACGGAGCCTCAGATCCGACCTGACTGACTTGTATCTGTCTGTGGAAAATTTCCGTACGGAAGAATTGATCTTGACCGTTAATAAAGAACCCGGCAGAGATACCTTCCCCTAGAAAGCGATCCGAATCAGCAGCAGCTACACAATATTGCATGAAGCAACGGTAAAATTACAGAAAAGCAGCGGTTTTAATTTTCTTAAGATGTCTTACGTTTTCAGCTCTACCTGCACGCTCATCGGCAGTATAAGCAGTGATCTCATGTAACACATCCACATGCCTTCCACAGGTTCTGGAGGTCCAAACAGCCGCAGTTCGGTAGGTGGCCAAGCCTTGTGTTCACGGAGGTTGTCCGTGAAGATCCCCCCCCAGAACGCTAGAAGCTCTGTAGGTCCCGTGTATCACGTCCTACCACACCTTAGATGTGCCAATAACACAGATTATCCAGTAAACGACTTGAATCTTCTCTTTGTTTCATCTGGTTTTACGACCGCCTGGTGAACGGTGACAAATCTTTACTCTTACCAGAATATTTAAACGCTTACAAAGTGTGCTTTGTATTCCTGACCGAATACCCGAGGAGGTAGCGATGATTTTAGTATATTAACGGTTTTTGTCGGCGTTGTTCAGAGTCAGCTTCCAGCACCCTTCACAGATCCTAACCTTGTAAATTATATGTAGTTATTTTGGAGGAGAAAAAAAAATCTGTATTTTACTTAGTTTGCAGCATTAGAAAATGATTAATCTGAAATAACCGTGACGGTTTTCTATTGATTTCCCTTTTGTTCTCAGAGGAAAAACAAATCTGTTTGAGAATCTGGTCAGCATTTACTATCTAGTTCAGAGTCAAGCCTTAACCTGTACAGAACGTCCACCGAAACCTCGTTAGTGTCCAGCTCTAACGCCCACAGAAGGGGTAGCGTCCATCACACTGTCAGCTGCATCACAGCACATGGTGAATGTATGTTTCTGCATAGTGAAATAAAAGTGGTAAATGCACCCAAAATCGTATTGTTCTGTGTCTAAAAGCACCCCAAACGCTGAGCTCCGTCTGTAGGACCCCACGGTGCTCCCCTCCGGGCATGCAGTGTTGGCAGAGGAGGAGGAGGAGTTGGTTCCTTCCGCTTTCGCTGGCTGTCTCCCGTCCCACCAAAGCTAAAGGAAGGAGTTGGTCCCTGCTTAGGAAGTCAAGGCCGGTAGCGCTTCATCCAGGTCTGCTCTCGTTTTGTACTTCTGCTCTGAAATGCAGATCAAATTCTCTTTCAAGCAGGACTTACGTATCCCACCCTTTTTCTTCCTCCTTTGCCACATGTCGTTGACACTCCTCTGGTAGCTGAAGAGAAACCCATAACAATTAATTCACCCGCTGGTCTGTGTTTCGTGGCAGGACTGAACAAAGTGGGTACGAGCAGAATTTTCAGGACATAAAGGGCCAAATTTGCCCTTCACTGTTTACACGGGGCTCCCTCACACTGAAGTCAATGGATTTGGCTTTGGTGGAGGGCAGGACTGGACCCAGTGACTTGTTAATAAACATTTATTTTCTTAATTTAGAAAGAAAATTAGTATATATAGAGAGAATAATGTGTAGATAAGAATTAAAAGTCATATCCCAAGGCTGTTAAAGCTTTGCCCTTCGTCCCTCAGACATCCTCCTGCCACCAGCCACTCTTCCTGCCAAGTGCTTGTAGCTCCTCTCACCGCCACCATCGCTCCCCTCTCCCCTGGTGACCCAACACAAAGATCACCAACCTCCCCCCCCCCCCCAGCCACTCTTCCTGCCAAGTGCTTGTAGCTCCTCTCACCGCCACCATCGCTCCCCTCTCCCCTGGTGACCCAACACAAAGATCACGGTCTGTCCGGATCTTTGGTTGACCTTTCCCCTCCTAGTCCCAAGAGCACCCATGTCCTCAGCCCTTGCGGTGACAGTCGCAGGGCTGGAGGAGGTCCTCACTGTGCCACAGTGGACGGCATGCCAGGTCCTCACGACTGCATCAGGAGTTCAAAAAAAGGCTCTGAAGCCATATTGCTCTTCCCTCAGGTGCCCCTCGCGTTGTCAGTTAAGGAACAGCACTGTATTACCTCAGAGAGACGTGAGGCTCTTGCACAGCCTCTCCCCAGAGCTCGTGTTCTAGTTTAGCATGGTTTGAGGAGGTTGGAGATACCGCACGGTCTGTACGCTGCCCAAAGACACTGTGTCGAAAGAAGTTTAGTCTCCTTGGAAAGGACGCTCAGGGCCCAAGTGTATGCAAGGTCTGAGGAGATGAGAGTGGACAGGCCAGGACATCTCAGTGCCACTGCTGGCAGTTAGACCCTCGTTTGGGGGATAGTTCCTGGAAGCAATAGCTTTGGTCTTTGTTAGCAACTGTTTCTTGAGTTGTCTGCCTAATGCTGTGCCACGTGAAATAAAGACCTGCCTGTTTCTACCAACCATCTTTTGTCTCTGTCTCTTCTCATTTGTTGGTCTTTGTCTGCTCCTTGATGTAAAACAGCTTAGAAAATAAGCCATCGAACATGGCTTAACTGAAAAGCACCGTTACCAACAGACACCAGTGCGTGAGTCACCCACGCTTCATAGAATCTCAGACTGGTTTGGGTTGAAGGGACCTTCAGAGCTCCCCCAGTCCCACCCCCTGCAGGGAGCAGGGACATCTGCACCCAGAGCAGGGGGCTCGGAGCCCCAAGGGCCAACCTGACCTGCCATGGGGCCAGCCATGGGGCTGCTCC
>NW_010433155.1:24044-27010 GCF_000710305.1 Buceros rhinoceros silvestris
CCGGCCCTTTACCTGCCCCCACAGCCCCTGCTGAACAGCCCCTCCCCAGCTCTCGCACAGCCCCTTGCAGCACTGACAGGCTGCACTCAGGTCTTCCCAGAGTCAAATGCATCTAAGCAGTTCTCGCAGAGGTCGAAGTCTGGTTATTTTGCCATAGGTTAAACATCAGCAGCTACAAGGTATTTGGGTAGCTTCAAGCTTCCCCAGTGGTCACAACTCCACCCACAGCTGAGAGGGTGCCTGAAGAGCACTGTCGTGCAGGCCTGACCTTCACGAAACCACAGTATTCGGGTTTTTTGACACTGGACTTCGCAGAAGGTTAGCTGGAAAAAAGGAATTGGTGGTATATGCTCTGGATCCAGCTTTGGTAAGACCAGGTCAACAAAAAGAACCAAAAAACATGAACAAAACCCCCCGACTCTGGTCACTTTGCTCAGAATACTCTGGTAAGTCCTAGAGTGAGGTGACACAAATGATGCAACCATATAAAAATGAGCAGGTCTCCACAAAGGGAGGAGAATTGAAGCTACTGAATAATGTGGTCCCTTGAAATCACTTGTGGCCACCCATCTTACCTGTCACTATGGCCCTCGCTGGCAGCGGAGGAGAGTGTTTTGTTGACCGCTCTGTATTATTTGCTCATACCTGCATTATTTTGCAGTCCAGCAAATACCGAGGACTCTTCAACGAGCCTTGGGAAGATGCTGAGCAGCCAAGAAAAGGGGGGCGAAAGGGGAGAGCTTGTTACCGTGGGCTGGTGGTTTCTGCACCACATGACTTTGAGTATCTCTGAGTCTCTTTATTGATGTAGAAAATGGGTTGGAGACCACACAACAGAAGCAGTGCTGATGGCGGGTCTTAGCCCGTCAGGCAGCCCCTTGACGTCTGGGTGTGGTTTGGAATTAGAAGTCGGAGCTGTTCATTAATTCAGGAGATTATTCAAGGCTGGGGGGGAGGTTGGGCAGGGGGGATTGGCTGGTGTACACCAAGGAAGTGATTGCGATTTCTCTGAGTGTGACACTAAGGAAAGCTTTCTCAGGGGTTCCTGAGGTGAAAATCATTCTCCTCTACACTCTGTGCATCAGTGAGGGTCTCTCTGTACCCACCAAACCCCATAACCAACAGTTCCTCCCTCTTCACACTGAAGTATCACAACGAGGTCCAAAATTGATCACAGGAATTTATTGCTTTGCCTCTCCTGGTAACCTCTATAACCGAAGCATCGAAGTGAGCGCAGCTTTAGGGAAGAAAGAGAAGGGAACAGAGGGAGGTGACCAAGACCATGACCTCGTAGAAAAGACTCAAGGACAGGATGTGGCTTTCTGCTTCCCAGCCGAGTTCCCAATCCATCACCAAAGCCAGTAGTGTTGTGCTACTCCTTAATGCCTACTAATAATTTACGCTCTTTATTTCACGTGTCTTCAACACAGGGAAATCAATGGGAGCCACTCTAGGGACTTGAGCAGGTTATAGAATCATCATCGAATCACAGAAACATTGAGGTTGGAAAAGATCTTTAAGATCATCGAGTCCATGTTGGTTGTTGGAGATCTCTGACCACTGTGACGTTTGGGAAGGGCCTAAAAAATAGAAGGGACTCCCTAGAAATAACCAGAATGTGGTGGTAGGTTTTTCTTTCATACTCTTCACATCAGCTCTTTAGGGTAATGCGGTCTCTAATGACATCACTGCTCGATGAGATCAGTTCCAGGCTCTCCTTTCATTATCCTAAAATTAGTTCCATGCTTTCTACAAAGATTCAGATCCAACAGTGAGATCCAGTGCTCCCCAGCGCTCAGTATGTCCCTGTCAGTGAGCTGGACGAGGGGATCGAGGGCACCCTCAGTCCGCTGCAGATGACACCAAGTTGGGCAGGAGCGTGGATCTGCTGGAGGGTCGGGAGGCTCCACAGAGGGAGCTGGCCAGGCTGGATCGATGGGCCAAGGCCAATGGGCTGAGGGTCAACCAGGCCAAGTGCTGGGTCCTGCCCTTGGGTCACACCAACCCCCTGCAACGCGCCAGGCTGGGGGAAGAGCAGCTGGAACCTGCCCAGGGAAAAGGACCTGGGGGTGCTGGTGACAGCAGCTGGAGAGGAGCCAGCAGTGTGCCCAGGTGGCCAAGAAGGCCAACAGCATCCTGGCTTGTACCAGCACTGGTGTGGCCAGCAGGAGCAGGGCAGAGGCTAGGGAGCAGTCCCCATACCTGAGGGGTTTCACAGACCTCGTGTCGAGGTGGTGCTGAGGGACAGGGGTCAGTGGGGACCTGCCAGTGCTGGGGGAACCGTCAGTAAGGGTCTTTTCCAACCCAAATGGTTCTGTGATTCTGAACTACTGATTCGGCAGCCCCCAGATGGTGTCTCGTTCCCCACAGCTCATCGCCAGCGTTGGTGGATCTGGGACAGACTTGAAGCTTTGCAAGGCCAAGGTCATTCTACTCGCCTTTTTAACATCGACGGGCAAGCCTCGGATCTGCACCCGCCTCCTCACGAGGACTTCCACCTGAAGGAGTATCCTGTTGACTCGGCAGCTCCTGATAACCAAGAGCACTGGAGTGAATGTAAACTTATTTTTCACTTTTTCACTTATTTTTGGTTACCGTATGTTACTGTTCTACTTTCCTGAGTCACCAAAGCCCTGCAGACACAACAGCCCTTATCTAGGCTTCTGCTACCCTTCGTTTTCATCACTGGTAACTCAAGAGTTTATGAACCAACCGTTGCAAGAACCCACGGACGCTGACCCCACAGAGCTCAGACCCTAGGGCACAAGTGTCCAGTCTCTCCCCTGCACCACCTCCGGCGCCTCACCCGTGGCCGCACTCGTCATTCTCCCCCCAAACAAGGGCTAATTTCCTAACCAAACAAGGGCTCATTTTCCCCTCCAGATATCCCAGTAATCCACACCGGCTGGAGACAGCCCGCTGGGTCAACAGGCTGGGTCCGCAGATACGGGAAAACCGCCACACTG
>NW_010433155.1:27082-27853 GCF_000710305.1 Buceros rhinoceros silvestris
GCCCGCTGGGTCAACAGGCTGGGTCAGCAGATACGGGAAAACAGCAACACTGCATCAGAGCTGGGAGGTTCATCTGGGCGCGGGGCATGTCAGAGTGTTTCAGACACAGGAGTGGGATGTTTCCTCCTCCTGGTTACATTTTTTCCAGTATGTGCCAGTAAGACTGAAAAAAATACTTTTGGCAACAGACATGGTTCATGTTCCCAGGAGCACTTTGGACAAGCAGGTTTCACCAGAAACTTGGATTCTCACGTGACGCTGGTTTCTACTTCTTGTTCACTTCAAGGAGCACGAGGAGGTGCACCAGGTGCCGGAGCAGAGGTTTCCCTGCAGCCCGTGGGGAAGGAAATGGTGAGGCAGCCTGTGCCCTGCAGCCCATGGAGGTCCACAGCGGAGCAGAGCCACCTGCAGCCCGTGGAGAACCCCACACCAGAGCAGGTGGATGCTCAAGGGAGGCTGGGACCCCTGTGAGGAGCCCACGCTGGAGCAGGCTCCTGGCAGGACCTGTGGATCCAGGTAAAGCAGAGCCCACACCGGAGGAGGCTCCTGGAGGACCTGGGACCTCGTGGGGGACCCACGCTGGAGCAGTTTGTGAAGAACTAAAGCCCATGGGAAGGACTCATGTCAGAGAGGCTCATGGAGGACTGTCTCCTGTGGGACGGACCCACGCTGGAGCAGGGGAAGAGTGTGAGGAGTCCCCCCCTGAGGAGGAAGGAGCAGCAGAGACGTGTGATGAACTGACCACAACCCCCATTCCCCATCCCCCTGCAC
>NW_010433155.1:27982-28746 GCF_000710305.1 Buceros rhinoceros silvestris
CCCCCGTCGTTTGGGTGGCGCAGGAGGAGGAGGAGAATCGGGAGTCCAGTTGAGGCAGGGAAGAAGGGAGGGGTGGGGGCAAGGTGTTTGAGATTCGGTTTTGTTTCTCATTACCTTCTCTGACGTGATTGGTAATAAATTAAACTGATTCCCCCAGGTCAGTCTGTTTTGCCTGTGATGGTAATTGCTGAGAGATCTCCCTGTCCTCACCTCGACCCACGAGCTGTTGGTTCTGTTTTCCCAGCGCAGGAGGCTGGGTCAGCGTGCTAAACCCAGCGGCTGTTTCTCAGGGAACTGCTGAAGAACGAAGCAGTGTGAAACTGGGAAGGGGAAGCTCCTTCCACGCTGGAGGGGATTCTCATACAGGGTTCAGAGATAAGGATTTAAGACAGTTCTGCCTTTGGAACGTGAATTCTACAAAACCACAAACCAGCAGCACCGGGGCTTAATTCCAGCAGGTCTAAAAGAAAGTGGAAAAAATAAAATCTTATCAACCCCACGAAACGCCCGGCAGCGCTGCTCCACCACTCCAGCAGCTTGTTCGTAGTGCTGTAGTTTTCAACACAAGTACTTGTTGTATTGAGGCTTTTATTTTTGCAGAAACTGCTGCATTTCACACAACGTTTAAAGTTTTATTTGCCCACAGACGACATCAACGAGCGCCGTGCCATGAGACCCGCTCCGGAGGAACCGAACCGGGGCTGGAGGCCGGGCAGCCCAACAACGGCTCTTATTTCCTTCCAGCGATCGCCTTATCGCTCCGA
>NW_010433156.1:0-22160 GCF_000710305.1 Buceros rhinoceros silvestris
CCCCCCCATCAGTTTTCAGGCAAACATGTTTATTTAGGGTGTTTATAATTCAGGGGCAATTCAGATGTTCATGTCAAAACACACATCCATTACCAGACATGAGTATGCGCAGCGAAATAGTTGTTTCATGCAATGGATAAAATGCATACATATGGAATTCGCTTATATCAGAAACACTTCATGTTTTCTTTTTTAAATCATTGCTGTTTAATTTCGCTTTACTTGTCACGTTGCACATGAAGAGTGCAACAAGTTAGTCTTTTCTGTAAGTACTGTGTCCACTCATATACACTTTAACTGAACTTTTCACAGCCATCTTGCCACTTACCTCTTCTCCTTGCATTGGCCAAGTTTGTGAGAACAGAATTTTTTTGTCTTGCTTAGATAAGGAATCGCAGTCTAATAACACCGCTGGAGAAAGGCAGGAAGTAGACCATTAGTGGACCTGCATAGAAATATAGGTCTTCTGTGTCACAGATGAGAACATCATTAGCAATAGCTGTCCCTCTGTATTCAGATGAATAGCTGTGTGGAAGTCAGCTTCTGAAGGTCAGCTCTGGCTAAAGTGTCCCTCAGCTTAAGCGCTGAGAGGAAAAGAATAATTAAAAAACACAAACGTAGCCCCCCGTAAAAGCAATATAGAAGATACAGAAGAATGAGGGAAATCAATAAGAACTAGAGAAAATTGG
Organism: Buceros rhinoceros silvestris; assembly: GCF_000710305.1. Taxonomy (NCBI): domain Eukaryota; kingdom Metazoa; phylum Chordata; class Aves; order Bucerotiformes; family Bucerotidae; genus Buceros; species Buceros rhinoceros. The sequence continues at coordinate 690 of NW_010433156.1, forward strand.
TAAAGCGTATCTATCTATATATGGAAAAAGTGAGAAAAGATTAAGCAGGTTATTTTAAATCCTGTTAAAACTACAAGTAAACCTCACATCAGTACAGGGGATGAATAGAATTCCTTGAAATCAGGTTAGGGAGGTTGTAAATGCTTCCTTGCATTTGGAAAGATTGCAAGGTGTGTATTTTCATCACCTATGGATGAAACCAAGGACACCAAAACCTACTATGTATTTTAAAGTCATTGATCTTGCATGAAGGTATCTTAAATACGTTGGTTGAGAGAGACACCATAGAGGTTGAACTAGAAGAGACAGATAATATTAATTGAGAATACATCTCATTTTTATGGTGAATAAACCACCTCCTAGAAACACTTCACTGATACACTAATACTTGTGTCTGATCCCAAAGCTATCAGTCCAGATATGTGTTTGACAACAGCAACTGAAAAATGAAGAAATGCTGACATGAGCAAGAACCTATATTTGAATTAATTTAAAGGTGGAGCACATTTATAGCGGATCACTGCGTTGTGTCATGTGATTACAGTAGGAGCTCCAAATTTATGTTTGCTCTATTGCAGAAACATGGTTTCAACATCCACATGCTCAAGAAATGTCATTTCCATCTGGGGGTTAAGAAAAAGCAATAGTGCAGTCACCAGAAATCTCTGAGAGTATTAGGAATACATTCACGATGGGGAAGGTGATTAGACTTTCAGTTTGACTTGGCCGAAATTAGAACTGAAAGTCCACATCTTTTCTTCCTTTCAGATCTTTTTCTTCCTGTGTCTTATTGTTCCATGTGTGTGTGATTTGGGAGTTAATTAATCGAACAAAATGTGAACAGCATTTTTTTCTTCATCCACTCGGGACCAGGCTGCCCTGTTACTCTAAGGAAGATGCCCAGCTCCTGTTTCTTTGAAAAAGAAACAGATCATACAGACGATGGCAGCTCTGATCTTTTTGAGATTGCTGGGACTGTTTCTCTTACGGAAATGCAGACAAGGGATCTGAAATTATTTCTAATTAATGCTAAATTTGAATATAGTGACTGGGCATGCAATAGCAGGAAAGGCAATCACATGTGGTGCAAGCTGAGCACTACTGTTTTTGCTAATGGCTCTGAGTAGCTTAGGTTCTCCCAAGAAAAGACTGACAAATCCTTATGGAGAGATTTCTGGGATGTCTGTTGCAGTATAAGAAAATAAAAAGAAAATCAGACATCTGCTATATTAGCAAAGAACACTAGAAAATAGTACAAAGGCATTTATATCAATTAGTGACTTTTATTTATTCACTTGTATTTAAAATAAAAGGATGATGTCTGTCTCAAGCACTTGGTACAGTGACAAGCAATATTATCAAGAAATCTTTGCAGGTTTGAAATGACCTTTTCAGCAGAAACTGAGCTATCTTCTTCTCTTTGTATCATGACAGGAACCATTATACTCTGTTAAATTTATCAGAGGCATAGCAAATTGGATAAGATTTTGTGCTCAGGTAGCTGTACCAGTTACCCATACTGCAACACTGCAGCTCTAAGCCGAAGTGTACATTTTCTTTCTATGCTTTCAAAATCCTGGGATTTAATCCTTTACAAAGATGGTTTTATTTGGGGGTGTTTATGGTTAGGACTTTTACTAGGCATCAGAGGGTTTTATTTCCATTGCAATACTTTCACGGTTGTTCTTAAAACTGAAATGGATAGAAAAATTAAAACACATTCAAGGTACCAGTGATGGTCTGTGTATTCTACTCTATGTTTCAAGAATATTTCAAGAATGCTAGTTTTGTTTAAAAAGGCAAATTACAAAAAGGATATGCATTTACAATAAAATAATAATACTAATTCTGTAAGGTGATCTGAATAAAGGCTTATGTGTCTAAAAAAAATCTGCCTTTTTTTTTTTTTAAGACATTTTGTTGAATAATACATAGTCCTTCTCCTCAGAAGCCTTGTCTTATTGTCTTACCTCTGACACTGTCTCCCAGATGTCTCAATACACTTGCTGGGGATGCAGAAGAATCACAATCTCTGTTTTAAAGATAGAGAAAATGAGACACAGAGAAGTTTCAGGGACAAACAATACACTGTTGCTATAGCTCCACTCACTTCACAGATCCAATCACTCCTGAAACCTGAGGTGCTTCAAATGTGCATGCTTAAGCAAGTTAAATTCTAAATTTGGAAGGTTGGGTTTTCTTTCTTTTTTTTTTTTTGTTTTATTCTGAGTGTTAAAGATTTCTGAACGCATTACGAACTGTTGCAGTACAGAATTCCTAGTTTGTAGCGTAGTTCAGGTTAAAGATATGCGTACAATCCCAAGGGATGGTTGCAATTGCTAAAAGTGAAAAGGTGTTTCACTGGTTGCTGTGCCACTGACTGGCAGAACAGGAGGAAACAGATTGAAAATGACGTTTCTTTGTAAGGATTTGCGGGAACAGTGCCCAGCAGGTTTACAACATCTGACTCCAAGCCCTGAGATCTTCCCAACTGCTGTCCTATGACTGGAGATATTGCTGCCCTGCCCTTTGCCCACATCTTTTTTGTATATGAGTCATCATAGGTGTAAAGGCAAACACTGAAAATGGAGAATACCTGCAAGAAAAGGATAAGAATTAAATCCTGTTAGGACTCTGTTGTTCCTCTCCAAGATGGGGAAGAAAGTTACCATTAAGCATTTCCTTACATGGAAGACATCTCCCTCTGTGCAACAAAATATTTTGAAGTCTAACAAAATAAGCACAGATTATTTGACTTCAGTCTCTGTGTAGGAAGGCTTTATTAAAAAGGCAAAAAGTTTTTGTCAGGTGAATTAAACATCTGAAAACTAAAGGTCTATTAAGTAGACCTTTCTACTTAATAGGGGATAGAAAAATAGGCAAAACATTTAGAAAAGCTTCCTAACAAGAAGTGGTGTCACCATGGCAACAGGAACTCAACCTCTCTGCATGTGAAGTTGCCCCTTTTTGCCTATTTCACTTTAGAAAGTCGTAAAACCAGGGTGCGGTCCTCAGACCTGAGAATTAGTGACAGCAGATTCAAAGAACCCTCTGAAGCATGACACAAACCTTCATGATGAACAGTTTTACATCCATGTTGAAAGATATAAACCAACTCTTTTACTGTTTTATTTAATCTTTAGCAGTTCAGGATAATTCGAAAGATGACATACAATTTCTAAAGTAATTCTGCCCCCAGATTAGAAGTGCATGATAATGACTTACTAACCACGTAGGTCTTAACAGAAGCGCAGGGAACATCCTAACATGTTTCTAGATGCAATTCTGTAAATACACAGGCTGGTATCTTTTTGTTGTTGACCATTCTCTGCTCCTCCTAGACTACATTTTTGGGCAATATTGGCACTTAAAATATTGAAAAACCTGCACTCAGTTTATTCACTAACAGAGAGAAAGACACATACAAGCTTGCTTTAGCAATTCACAGCTTTTGCAGTTCTACTGACCAAAAATGTCCCTCGCTGAGGAGATTATGAAAACATACCAACAGCTACAAATACTATGCCACAGTCTTTCTACTCAACTTTAACTAGAGGTAGAAGAATACTTCCCGAAGAGATAATAGAGAAATCCTCTTCCATGTTAGCATCTGTATCTTGACGGAGAGAGATTCTCTGTTAACAGAACAAACCTTGGTGATCCATGAAGAGACAAACTGATTTCTCAGCTTAATTAACAGAGATGCACAATTGGACATAAAAAAGATAAGAGGAGTTTTGTTACTGATTGCAGTGAACTTATAATTTCTCATTAAGTTTGCAGCTTTATTGCCCTTTCAGATGTAAATTAGAAAACCACAATTAATTCAAACTAAGCAGGAAATGGTACAGTTTGCTAGATTTTTCTTCTACCACAGCAGACCAGGTCATCTGGAGATCTTCCTCCTGCAATCTAGTTAAAGAAATAACTAATCTAGTTTGGGAGCTTCTTACTAACTTCTCTATGAGAACCACTCTGGTGATGAAAGATGTGGGAAGGATACAAACCAAAACCATCATTAAATCCAGGTCTGGATCTCAAAGGTCCAGAAAACATTTAAGTAAACATATTTTTAAACTCTTGTCGGTAGCATGGTGGTTTATTAAAATGTATTTATGCCATAAAAAGCTATATCAGAGAAAATGCAAATATGTGGTTTCTGCAGCACAAGGTATTTTGTCTGGAGCTATTTAATGTCTGGATGTCTCAGGAAGTGACTACTGCCTCTTGGCAGATCCATCCTACAGCATGTATTTCTTTGTGTTTGACGTGCTTTGTAAGATTCCCTGTTTATGTGCTATATAGTTTGTTTATAGACTCCTTGTAGGCGTGACCCCGGAGGGTCCGGGAAGGAGTCAAATTAGCCTAAGTAGAGAGCTGTCAGTCAGCAGCAGGAGATGTGTCGTTTGGGAAGAGACAGAGAGGCTTGGTCAGTAGCTGATTGGAGGATAGTGAACTTGAAACCAATCCAAGTAGGGCACGTGTAATAAACAATGTACTAGGAGAGTATAAAACTATGTGATAAGAGAGAAAACTACGCAGTTGCGTTTTAATAAAGGCTTGGTGTGCACACAAGCTGTTTTGTCGCGTTGTCCGTCCCGACTGTTCGTGACAACTTCTGGCTTGGAAAGCCCAAGCCTGTTGCACGTGAACTGTAGTCCTGCAGTGTGTTGTGAAACTGAATATTACCAACACTTATTTGCTTGTAGGACGAAATTCATGGTTGGAAAGAAGCAAGAGTTTAGATATTTTTTTTAGTGTGGAGAACTTACAAATCCTTAATTTAAGGCTACTTCTTATGGAAATGCCCATTTTGAAATGTTAGCAGCAAAACATATCGAAATAGTGTTATTTGGGAACAATCTGCAACACTGGATTTGCATCTGAAGAGAGTTAGTAAAATCTGTTAAACAACAATAGTAATCGTGTTCTGTAGGGTGCTGACAATGAATGTTGTATTTCACGACTACAACTTCCTCGCTTAAGAATGGTAAAGCATGTAAATAAAAAAAGGAGTCCATTTATTTAGCCTAGGAGATCAAGGAAGCAGTAGTTTACCAGGAACACCATCTTCCTGTGAAAAGACCTATATGCTGTACACCATGTTCTTTTTTAACTGCGCAATTCCAAGAAAAACTTTTCTTACTTGTGGCATTTTTTCAGGAATATCAACGGTAATTCACAATCACGGACTGATTTAGTCTGAAGGGAACCTCTAGGGTTATATTGGCTAACTTGTCTCCCCTCTTCTACCTCAGATCAAACACAGGTCCAATTCTGAAGTTACATTTTGTTGCTGAATAGTTTGTTCATTCGATTTTTTTTGTCTCCAAGAATGGAGATCCCACAGCTTCTATGGACAGCTCCAGTACTTGTCCACCTTCTTGGTGAAGATTTAGTTCCTTCTATCTACCTGAACTTAATTTCTCGTACTACAGCTTGTGACTGTTGCCCCTTATCCCTCTGATGTGCACCTCCAGGAAGAATGTGACCCATCTTCTCTGTAACCAGCCAAGCATGAGGAAGTTTAAGATAATTTAGATCATTCAACAGCTGCTTTACCCAGGCCAAGCAATCTTTTCAGTCCCTCTGTGTCTGCTGTGTGCTCCCAGCCCTGGCTGCCCCAGGGACCCTCTGCCAGACTCATTCTAGTACAGTGATGTCTTTCTGGTTCCAGGGGATACAAAACAGAACACAGGGGTCCCAATGCAGGCTCACAAATACTGTAATACGAAGTCTGAAGCACAGCTTCTAACGTGTTAGTCTGCTCATGTCTGTCCTCCTTGCCAGTTTTCTTAGTTAACCTCATTCTGTTTCATAACCATCAAACTTGACATAATATTCATAGAGATACACTCATGAGGAACATGGAACATTGCTAACAAGTTCTGTACCACCTGAATGGCAGAAAGGTGGAGTAAAAGTTATTTCTAAATGCTGTCAGCCTGATGGCATTGCCTGATGAGCAAGGCTGGGGTGCCAGGTGGTGTTGATAAAAGACCTTCTGTCTGAGAGTTTTCAGGACCTGTGGGTGCTCTTTTGACCTATTGCCCATATTACTTCAGACGACTTGAAGGCAAGGATGGAGAAGGCAGCAAAGCCATGGCCTTGTCTTCTGCAGACCAAAGCGTGTGTTACAGGGTAGTAGGAAATATTTTTCCCAGATTCAACTTGAGTCTGTAAGGATGTCTTGTCACAACACAGGGGTGGCAAAATTGTATAATTTTATTCCTTCTATTTAAAAACAGTGCATAATGAAGCTTGGTTTGGAGACATGGAAACTGATAATTCAGGGTTAGATTTGCATTCTGTGAAGGTTGCTACCTATGGCCTCTAGAAAACTGAGGACTTAGCTTGCTGGCTCTTGTTATCTCTTGCTGACTTACGTTTTCTCTCTTGTGTTATGTTTTCCTGATGAGCATCGTGCACCAGAGCTCTTGCTGCTCCCAAAATATTGCATTATACACCAGTACAGAAAATTCTTCTTTGGGTGAAGGGCAGGGAGGGTTATAAGGGAATGCAGAAAATAAGCATCTGTCTGACAGGATGAAATGCTCTGTCTTGCAGGAATTTTGCATTCAGAAAAAGTTAATATTCAGAAAGGTTCCTAAAACATTCACCATGGCTGAAAACAGGAGAGTTATGTTTCTGGAGCTGCAGTGTAATCTTGTGTCAGAACACACCTTTTTAATCAAAGAAAATTCCATCTCATTTGTATTTCTGTCCCTCTAATATTGCCTGTAATATTGTGATACTGTCTTAGAGAAAAAATCAGAACAAGGTACTAGATGATGCCACAGATTTTGCACTTACTGATTATTCGTTTTCTCCTATGAGCATACTGTGGCTAATATTTTGCTAACACACTCTTTATGGCAGCACTTACTGCTAGAAACTTGCAGAAAGCTGTAGTGGAGGAGGGACCTTTTTCTCCAAGAGAGGGCAGTGGTTAAACAGTTTATTGTGTGCGTCGTTACACAACATTCCGTTTCTGCAGGCAAAGAGCAGAAAAGGACACTACAAAGCAGCCCTTCCTTTGGTTCTTTCTCTTTTTCATTACTGTTGCTGTGCGCATAAATGCTTTCTTAACAAAGATTTAAAAAAGGAAATATGTCTTTGCCACAGAATTGGAGACAGTGTGAAAAGAACAGCTTCCTATGGTAAAAATACAACTTGCTCTTGGAAAGGTATAGGCATGTTAAAAAAAAAAATCTGTTTTACAGCCCTCTTTCCTTCCACACACAGGCACACAGGCTCGCCTTTTCCATCAGCAAGGAATTTAGTAAGTGTAACAGTGTCCTTTAATCACATGTATCAGGAGGCAGCAGCTCAGCTAGACAAGTTTTATAGTTAGGTTTAGATGGACACGGTTTAGGTAACATAATCTTCACTGCTTGGGACACCTTACAAACAGTGAAACTCTTTAGTTGTAGGTTTGGCCTTAAGGATCTGGACAACTTCTTGAATGTAGGACAAAACCACCCCAAACTGTAATGACGAAAGCAATCAAGTACAATATCTGAATGATGCATGCACTGTTTACAGAGGTCGTATCTGATCTGGATAAATTCTAGTCCTATTATGCCCTTTGAAAGCCTTTAATCCAGTGAAACTGCCTGGAAAACCAAGAAAACTCCACGTATACCTTTTACAGCAATAATGACATTTATGCATGATACTTTTTTGGGAATTAGTTACCGGATGATAGAACCTTGCTGTATCTTAAGATACCCATTTACTCAGCTGGCCGTTGATTACAGGCTATTCCCTGAAAATGACTCACCATCGCTTAAACAAAAGAGCTGATCGAAACAATGGAAAAAATAAGCACCACACAGAAACTTGAAAGCAGAAATTTTTTTGCAGTGTTTGAAGTAGAACAGGTTTTAATGTTTGGTTTTTTTAAAAAAAAATTACATGAGTAATTTTTAATTACAATTTCCTTTTTTCTTTGCTTTTTAAAATTATTGTTATTATTATTATTATTAAACATTTTACATCCAGGTGACATAAAACAAAGTATAGATAGAGTTGTTCCATGAATTGTTTTCTTTCTGTTTCTGTGTTTTCTGCAATTTTCAGTATGAATTTGGAAAACTTTGACCCTGGGGGGAAAAAAAAAATCTCGGGAACTGTCAATTCTGAAAGAACATAACTATACATTTATACATCTTAATTTTTGGAAGCACATCTTGTGAAAGTTTATGTATTTCTTTTGTAACTTTTTTTTTTAATTGACAAAACAGAATCATAAAATCAGTCTTTTTCTTTGTCCTCAAACTCTTCCATGCTGAAGTTGTTTTAAAGTGTTATAGAGTGGGAAGGAGGAAAAGAAGGAAGTTGGCAGATGAGTAATAAATCTGGAACCTAGTTGTTTAAAAACAACTTTAACTGATATAGATGCTAAGGTGCCATTTTAGTTTGAAATTCCCTCTAAAAGATCAGAAATTACATTAAAAAAAATTTTACGAAACTGTTAAAAATATCTTTGTCACTGAAAGGCCTTATTTGGGGGGGAAAAAAGGAATTATTTTACTTAAAGCAGTTGAAGGCATTGAAATTATTTTCAGCTAAGGACTGCTTATCTGTGTAGTTTTGTTGGCTTTAACTCCTGATTTTCATGCTAGTGTTCACTGAAGAGAAAGGTCTTGATGTTGATGAAATATCCACACTGATCATATGCCTATTCTGGATAATATGCCTTATTTTCAGCATAGATCACTTCTGTGATCTGATTTACAGCTCAGTACCAGAAACTGTTGCTCTGGCTCAACTGCAAATGCACAGCCAGGAGAAGGAAACTTCTTATTCTTAACTTTGCCCAAGATGCCAAAGTATTATCAGTTGGTTATTACCCAAAAGTGTCTTTGCTGCCTAACAGAGAGTGTCCTCAAAGACAATTTCCATGCTGGACTAGTATTTGGAGGGCCCCATTCCCAGGGGACACTCTAGAGAGCTTTTATATTAAGTGCCATTCAGATTCCTGTATCCTCTGGAGGGAAAAGAAAAACCAGCCCAACCGCTCCTGTCATTTGAGTTTGTTGATTCTGACAAAAGGGAAGATGATGATCTCTACATTTGTAACTTGCCTTGGTGTAGTATAACATAGAATCAGATTGTTAATGATCAAGTTGTAAACTTACCATGACAAACCTTCCTGAAAGTGAAAGTGTTCCTTGTGGCAGGTCAATCATCTAGCTAAATCTTGGCCTACTTGCTTTCTTTTCTTAAAAAATACTCTTCAAATTAAAAAGTAGTAAATAACCTTTGCATCATTCAAGGAGTGCAAGCCAGCCTTGTAGGGCTTCGCAGTCACAGATCCCATGTTTTTTTTAGAAAGCATTCCTCCCACCTCAGCAGAAAAAGTCGCAAGGAGCAAAAAATTCTTCCTTGCATTTCCTATCTTTCCTTTTTTCCAAAAGTGGTTTAAAATTAAATATTAGGTAATGTGTCCTCCAAAATCCTAGTTATTTTGAATAAGGCGTCTAAACTAACCTGCTTGAGGGACAAGTGGAGTTACTTGATAGCTATATCTAGAATGCATATTCTGGGACTAATGCTCTTTTTCTTACATCTTGAAATCATTAAAGACGTTCTCCTTAACCTGTCGGAAGTTGAAAAACCACTTGGATTTAGATGACTTTTTTGATACAAAGGTCTTAGAGTAAATAATCCCTAACAATTTTATAATTAGTTTCTAACTATGGTCTATATGTTGCTAAATTCAGAAGTCCCATTGGCAAAGAGCACATCAAAACCTCTTTGAAAATTGAGAGGACGAAAGAGAAATTATCCTGGTCAAATACCAGCAAAGAAGTTGAAGTTCCCCTAATACAACCAGACCATTGGCTAAAGCTAGGTGTAGCCATTACATGAAGCAAAGATCATATTCAAACAAAAAATATGATGAAGGATACCAGTTGTGAAACTGAGTCCAGCATAGAAAGCTGCTCTAATAGAAAAAATTCTAAAATGCTGGTGATGACATTTTAGTGGCATCTAATCATCAGTGCTATAAACCATACAAGAAACAAAGGAACCTATGTCCAGGCTTCCAGCATTTCCACCATCAATAAACTTTACCATTAACCTCAGCTGCCTCAATGAAATGGCCAATAAACATCTTTTAGAAGGTTTTATAAATAAAAAACTTTCCAGATATCCCCCCAACAAATACTTCCCATGATAGCTATCTGTAGAAACAGATTCTATAAACAACAACAGGAAAAATAAATCCACAACCCAAACCCAAATCCACTTGAACTGAATTTATGAGAAAAGTTTATTTTCCTGAAAAATAGAAGTTAATAGATTTAGTTTAAGCAAAAATTAAGAACTACCTCAAACTCACCTGTATGTTCTGAGCAGAGAAAGAAAAACCACTGTCTATGTAGGTGCAGAAGGCTGGAAACTTGTTTCTACAGAGCTTTAGCCTACCTTGTAAGGACTTAGCCTGTTGAATACCCCAGGGGGTAAGCCAATGCTGGAAAGGCAAATACTAAACTAGAAACACAAAATGTAAAGCAAAAAGTTGAATTTGTAATGCTAAAACCAAACTGTCACAGTAAAATAAATCTCAGCTTTCTGCACTGTGGGTGCAGATGATTTCGAGTATCAGAGGCAGTGTTTTCCCCTGTTCCTGGGGCTTTAAGTACCAATTATATTCTAATGATCAGTTTAAGTCTACATGAGAGTACTTGTATCATGCTTTGAGGTTTTTCTTTGCCAAGACAGAAGAGATGCAGTAATGCACGGTAATTACTACCTCATAAACCTGAAACCTTCTTTTAGAATATCAGCCCTCATTTCAGCAACTAGAGAACATTAGTAAGTGGGTCTGTGACAGAACAAACTCAAAACAGATCAAAGGTGGAATCTGGAGTACAGTACGAATAGTGGAGTTTTTCTCCTTTGTAACCAAACTGAAAAAATAAACCTGTCAAAAACATGTCTTGGATCAGAATTAAGCAGAAGTTGGCCTTGTCTTTTTTCTTTCATCAATAATCTATTTTCCAAAAAAGTTCATTTGAAATAAGCTGGAAACTTTTGATTTCATCCAAAATGAAGCAATCTGGTTTCCTAGAAACTGAGTACTATCATGGGGCGGGGGAGGGTGGGGGTGTGAAAGAAAGAAGGAAGGAAAGGAAGGAAGGAAAGGAAGGAAGGAAGGAAGGAAGGAAGGAAGGAAGGAAGGAAGGAAGGAAGGACGGAAGGGAGGAAGGAAGGAAGGTAGGAAGGTAGAGGAAGGAAGGAAGGAAGGAAGGAAGGAAGGAAGGAAGGAAGGAAGGAAGGAAGGAAGGAAGGAAGGAAGGAAGGAAGGAAGGAAGGAAGGAAGGAAGGAAGGAAGGAAGGAAGGAAGGAAGGAAGGAAGGAAGGAAGGAAGGAAGGAAGGAAGGAAGGAAGGAAGGAAGGAAGGAAGGAAGGAAGGAAGGAAGGAAGGAAGGAAGGAAGGAAGGAAGGAAGGAAGGAAGGAAGGAAGGAAGGAAGGAAGGAAGGAAGGAAGGAAGGAAGGAAGGAAGGAAGGAAGGAAGGAAGGAAGGAAGGAAGGAAGGAAGGAAGGAAGGAAGGAAGGAAGGAAGGAAGGAAGGAAGGAAGGAAGGAAGGAAGGAAGGAAGGAAGGAAGGAAGGAAGGAAGGAAGGAAGGAAGGAAGGAAGGAAGGAAGGAAGGAAGGAAGGAAGGAAGGAAGGAAGGAAGGAAGGAAGGAAGGAAGGAAGGAAGGAAGGAAGGAAGGAAGGAAGGAAGGAAGGAAGGAAGGAAGGAAGGAAGGAAGGAAGGAAGGAAGGAAGGAAGGAAGGAAGGAAGGAAGGAAGGAAGGAAGGAAGGAAGGAAGGAAGGAAGGAAGGAAGGAAGGAAGGAAGGAAGGAAGGAACTTTTCTCATAAATTCAGTTCAAGTGGATTTGGGTTTGGGTTGTGGATTTATTTTTCCTGTTGTGGTTTATAGAATCTGTTTCTATAGATAGCTATAATGGGAAGTATTTGTTGGGGGGATATCTGGAAAGTTTTTTATTTATAAAACCTTCTAAGGAAGGAAAGAAGAAAAGAAAGAAAAGAAGGAAAGAAAGAAAGAAAAGAAATTCAACAGAATTGACACCAAGAAGTAGAAAAATTGTGATGAAATATGCCTGAACCTAAAGGTTTAGTTTAGTTGTCTTTTTTTTTCCCCCAAGTATAACAATATAAGTTCCAGTATTTGTTGTGTTCGTGGCTTTTTTTCCCCCCAGAACATCCCGCATTCCCTGTCTTTTGCCTAAACCATTTGCTGAATTTGATCTCAGTGGTGAAATGATTTCATTCCCTCTTTTAACACATCTTCAATACCTAAAACTGCAAAACTTTCGATTCCACAGTGTTACTGAGCACTAGTTTTTGGTACAGTTACAAAGATGACAAACTCTAACAACACAAGTGGAACCATGCCTGGCCAGTCCAGATCGATCATGATTCTCAAAGCATTTGTTCTCCTTATTGACTGCAGAAAGAAGGCTTCTTCCCTGCTTCAAATGTTCTTCCTCCCCAAGTACATCCAACTCCACCTTCAGCTGGTAATTTTCACTTTAATCCCCGCTTTTTCAAATTTGTACCATGGTCGCAAAGAATCGCTGAAAGACTGAACTGCTAGTTGCCTGTCATCTTCAGTCAACGAGTTTTTGTTTTGGAACAATCATTCTGGCACATCACAAGTGCCTTACCAGACTCAACCTGCTTGTTTTCCAGGATCTCGAATACTATGTGTCTGAAGTCTCTGAGTCTTCGATGCATCTGCAGATGAAAGAAAGTAAGCCCTGGAGTTCCAGATCACTGTATCTGGCTTCATGGAAGTGAGCCTTCCATTTCTTAACCCTGTTGGTCTCTTTCTTCTCCCTCTGCTGCCCTGTCACTCTATCCATTCATGTTTACAAAGAATTACCCAAAGAAGAGAGGTTGTTTCTTCCAGCTTCGTCATGATTTTTTTCTCATTCGGAATTTTAAATCAAGGAAGGAGGTTAGAGTTCATAGTCACTGCAATTTAATAATCTCAGTATAAGTACAGCCTCATCTTACTACAATGCCCTTAGGTAGTTTGCTACAGCTGGCATATTTTCTTATATATTTGTGTATCTTGTCTGCCAGCAGAAATAACTGAAGAGTGTTGTGAAATCCTGGAAAATTCTGAATGAGACTCCCAATCCACTCCTGTCCTCAGACTGAATTGTAAGTATGGGGAAGTCTGGTGCACTGTGTTGGCTTGCTCTAAGGGAAAACAAGCTCTGCTAGCTCTTGTCACAAGTGATCTGAGCATGGTAAAATTGCCAGTGCAGGAAAAAATTTCAGTATATAGATTTTCAGCTATAGAGAACTTTATAAACAGACAGATAAATAGTTTTATTCCTTAATTGTCAGACTGATTTCATATTCTGAACTGCTTTTCTAGGCCAGATCCAAGTAAAAATACCTCCGTCCAGAACCAATAAACTACCATATATTCCAGACTTCCTCTCTTCCAGACACTGATGTAGCATGAGTAGGAAAAATTTTACTTGCAATGTATCAAAACATTGCTTTTATATTTCCCATTGGAGATCTGATCTCCAAATTTTTCATCAAGTGTTTCTTGAGTTAAGGTTGAAGCCAAATGATAATGGGGAGAAAGAACCAGTAATACATTAGTAATGTTAAGTGAAAGGATAAGAACCATGGACTCTTCTGGCTGAGATTTTAAGGGTAAGAAATGGAAATCTAAAAATGACTTAAGAAACGGGTGAAGAGTGAAAGAAGTTATAGGAATAAGGGCATTAGGGGAAGAACAAAGCTTTGTGTTAAAAATTAGCCTTTTAAAACCCTTGATTCCAGATTTGTGGATTTGAACATTTTAAACCTTCAGAACAGAGGCATGAGCAAGGTTTGTGTCAATATCTGGTGTTTTAATATGTAAAACAAATACTTTTTTATGCCTTCCATTGTCTTTTGTCAGAAGTTAATTAATTAAAACATTCTATTTTAGTAAGTCATTTGTCTTATGTTTAATTAAGAAAAGCTATGTGTCACATCCACTGCTGCTGAACTTGCATTCTTCTATAATAATGCACATAAATCCACTGAACAATTTGACTGAATTGTATTAAAAGCAGTGATGTACAAGCCACTGTGACAACCTCTGTCTCACATAGCAACATCCTTTTATAATCGGAATGACCTGGAACAAAATCTCCTTTACTCTGGCTTCAACTGTTGGTAATATTTCCTTACTTTTCTCTGACATTTGATGATGTGTGACCTTTATTAATGGAGTTTTACTTAGGGTCGGATGCTCTGACTGTTTGTTTGCCAGTATTTATTGTCACTTTTATGGAGTCATATATGACGTGATTAAAATCTGGATCAGGTCACTGCCTTGTCAACTTCATGGGTAAGCCATCTACATTCTTACAGGTACATGTGCTGTACAAAAAAATCAAGGCCCTTCCTGCAAGAATGTTACAAGAAGCAAATGACAGGAGAAAATAATGAAGCATACTTCAGTCTACAGAAAAGAGTTTTTCTCCTCCAGGATGGAGGCATCATCAACTTCCATTTGCAACTAGATGAACTGAACCTCACCAAAGACAGAGACAGTCCTCGCCATAGTGGGTACCAAGTGATTCCCCTCAAATGTACAGCACAGACTCACTGAGGGATCTGAAGAGAGGGGTAAGGCAAATCATGTTGCATTCCCCTGCTGCATTTGCAGAGAGGACTATTAATTATACTGTACAATTGGTAGTACAGCAAACATGGTTCTGGAAATGGCCAGGCTTTCTGAAAATATCTACTAAATAACTGAGAGTCCCTTAGATGTCTTGTTATGAAGAACAGAGTACCTGTCTCCCAGTCATACTCCCTGCTAATGTATCACCCTCTACCCGGTGTCGTTGGATAATGTGGGACGTCAGGAGGTCTGCAGTCCAACCACCTGTCCAGAACAGGCTCAGCCGTGGGATCAGACCAGGTTGCTCAGGGTTTTACTGTATGAGGGCTGGAAAACTGCCTGGGAAGGAGACACCAATGCCTTCTGGGATGTGTTTCCACTGCCCACATGCAGTAAAATGTTGCCTCTTACCTCCCATCTCTCTGATAGCCCCACCGGCACTGCTGCCAGGGCTCTGCCTGCCTGAGACAGAGCTGCACGTTGCTCCTGCCCAGTTGCATGAGAGTCAGTTTGGTCCCTCTGGTCCTGGCCCATCTGCATGAGACATCAGGACTAGATGGCATATTGTCATCTTTTTAGCAGTGACAGAGCTCTTCAGAACCTCTTGGAATTTACTAGAAGAAAAAGCCTGGAGAACTTTCTCTGTACTAATTTTCTACATGTTTGATTAGATGAATGTATGAAAGATATGTACTCCTTTTCCCCCACAATTGCCCTTCTAATTTACTTAGAAGTATTCCTGGACCTCCACTGCTGTCACAGGTTTCTTTCCAAAATCCTCTCAGTACTCCTCTTTGCTCTAGTAGGTTTCACCCCCTGACTATTGCTTTCCACTAGCTCTTTAGTGACAATAGTTTGTTTTCATAATAAGACTATTAAAAAGTTTATCCAGAGTCTGCAGTGTGATTTATCTTCTCTCCTTTAAACTTCCCTTTGTTGATTTGTGATGTTTGAGAGCTACACAATTTCAATTCCAATGCCACTTGTATCACCAAATGTGAATGCCTGAAGTCCTTTCCCAGTCAGAGAGCTGCCACATTTCCTGCATATGTGAGAAGTAGTCTTGTGTATCCTGTATTTGAATGTTAATGAAAATTCAGATGCTGTCAAGTGATAGAAAATGTTGAAAAGAGAATGGCACACCTAATTAAGCCTCTAATTCCTATTCTATTCTAGAGAATTTATCACCTACCTCTTTTACAGGCTTTAAATTCTTAGAGAAAAGTTTATTGAGTTACAGCATAAAATATGGAGGCAGTTTGAGAAAAATAATTCAATACCTTAGTGTTGTAAAGAGTCTCCAGAAAGCAAGAAAAAAACATGTGGAAAGATGTATTTTCTGGTCATACGGGACATTCTATGGAACTTTGCCTTTGTTTACTATCAGTTAATGTCTACCTGCTCAGAGAAATGCAATTCACTTCTTTGTCAAGACTCTGACTCTCAGGAGCTGCAACTGCAATACCTCAATAGATTTCAAGTTGCAACAGTAAAGAGCTGTTCTCAGAAGTAACAGGGTGAAGCAATTAAGCACTGCTAAAGCATAACATTTTTCTCTAATTTAAAAGAAAATTATGTTTGTCATCTTAAGTTCTCACATATTAAAATCATATTTTATCCTAATTTTTTCCCACCATTGTGATGTTCTGCCAGCTCTATGTGGTTTCCTTTGAGACATCATATTTAAAGGAAAACAGAATAGAATGTTGAGTGATCTAGGGCTCCTGTATTCCAGATAAGTACAGATTAATTCTGGTTACCTGGGGCAGCAGAGGAAGAAATTAATTGCTCCTGGAGGAAGCAACTAAAAAATTAGCTAAATTTCTTAAGCTTCTTTATGCATCAACATAGAAGGCAGTTTTATTCTTAGATTTGCTTCAGTTTCTGGATGTGATTCTTGTACTCTTCAACCGAATGGTCCCTGAAAGTAAGGAATCTGCTTCTTGATATTTTTACTTCTGTCGTGGGAGTAAATGTGTACGCTCCAAATAACTAAACATGACATTTGTTCTACTTGCAAGATGCAGTTTGTAATTCCAATATCATAGACATGTTTGAAGCACAATTAGCTGATGTTTCAGGAGTAATCCAGCATGTAGTTCAGTCTTTACTGTTGTTTTGGAAGGGATGATACAGCCAGCACCACAGAAGCAGAGCAGTGGAATTGATACAGTAGTGGTGTTCTTGGCTTTTGATAATGAAGTGAAATCCTGAGCATCATGCCAGCGGGAGCGTGAAAGTGAGCGCTCCACTTACAAGTGTTTCAGGGGAAAGCCTGTGAAACAAAAAGATCCATCACACTCAAGAGTGCTTAAGAAATTAACCTTATTTTATCTCTTGAATTGCTCCTCCTACACAGTACCTCCAGCTGGTCTCAGTCTGGGTTTAGCAGTCCTGTGTAGCAGAGAAGCTACATTGCTGTTCTTCGGTGTGTAATTAACTATACCTTTAATCAATATATCTACTCACTATAGATTAAGCCTTCAATCCTGAGGACCTCTATCTTCTGAAAGATTTAAAGAGCTTTGAAAATGTTTTGATCCCTCCATATAACACTTTTTTCTCTTTTTTCTTTGGTCTTTATCTCCTATGAAAATGATTTATTTATTTCTGGCTGTTTTCCTCCTCCAACTCTTACTGTCTCTTTTCTAATCCTATTTTCCCTCTCTTCCATTCTATGGATCTTATTGTTGTGGGGAGGGGTGTTGGGATAGAATATTTTTAAAGCCTTTCAACAGCCTTCTTTGACCTTTTCTGTTCCTGTCTGATAATATTTGGCTGTGAATATTTTTGATGGTAGTACTTCCTTCTGAGTTTTTCTATCTTTACCATGCCGTTTTTCACATTAATTTCAGCTTCCTTCTCATAATCATCTTAAGACATTTTTATATGGAGTTGAGGAAAATTCAATTCTTGCAACTTCTGAGCAGCTGCTTTGCTGTATTGTGCTGCTCATGCAATTCTGTAAAGGAAAGTGCTTATAGCAGGTGTATTAGTACAAATGGGCATCTAACTGGTGCAATAAATTCTCTTTCCCTGCCATGCTTTATCACAATCCAGGCATATCATATATACCCTATATATATACCGTAGCTGAAATATATGTGTACATATATATATACTTATACACCCTGTATATATACACCTATATATACATACACCCATACGTACACCCTAGCCGGAAGAAAAAAAAAAAAAAAAAAAATATACACTCTATATATATACCCTAGCTGAAAAAAATTTGAGCTCTTTTCATTGGCTTTTGGAGCGGACTTTGCAAATCAAGAGGTCCCTAGCTGTGATTTGTGCATTAAGGGGCCCTTAGTCATCAGTGGAAAAGGCACACATCCTTGTAGCACCAAGTACTGAAGACTGAGATGTTGGGAAATGAGGGGGATCAATGTTGATAATACCTGGTTTTAAATGTGATTCATCTTAGAGGGAGCCGGAATACTGCTATGAAAAGCAGTTAGAAGTATGAAAATTTTTATGACCTAGTTGCATAACTGTCTTTACTCTCCAGAATATCTGGAAAGGCCTGGAAAGGCCTCTTGTAATTCTGAATTACCGTTCACCAGAACAGCTTCTTACTAAGCAGTCAGCTGAGCCATTGTATTGCCGTTATAGTATATATTTTAAAACATATTTTTTTAGCAAAATCTCCCATTTGGTTATTCATCTCATGGTTAAACATCACTTTTTACTTGACATTGATAGAAGTTTAGGGTGTAACACTAAGGTTGATATTGGTTATAACATGTTACACTGCTTGTTAATGAATGTTCTAATGTCATCTCTTAAATTTGGAAAGGAAGTCACATTTATTGTATTTTTCCATGGTGAAATCGTTAAATATCCACCCTAGAAAGACAGAAAGTTTAGCATTAAGTAACACCTAACTAGTTTTGAACATCAGGTGTTTGACTAGTCTCCATAGTCTTAGGAAACACAGGTTTGGTTGGAGATGAAAATGACTGAAAGAGCTACATGCAGATTGATATTTTGTAAGGAAGTTTAGTAAGTTTGGATACTGGACTACTACTGAGCTTGTATAGCCTGTCTGGGTACTGTGCTGGACAGCTAGGAACAGTACAGTGTGCTACTTCATTAATAAATAACACTTGAATTACCACCTACTGCAAAAGCAAGGGTATGACATTTACATGTCTGCAGGGGCATCACAACAAGACGTCTGCAGAGTGGACAGTAATAAATAGCAAATTTCAAAACCTTAATGGGAACAACGCCATACTTCCTGAGATCATTAATTCCTTATCTGGTGTGTGCAAGTCTCCTAACCAGCCTCTTTTGTTCAGTCCGTATTCATCAGTTTTAGTCTCTTCTGCAGTGTTGCAGTCTGTACATGCAGATTAAAAATGTTCTGTTTATTAAATTCCAGGAAAAGTACATATTTTTAGTTGAGAAATGGAAAAAAAAGCAGCCATTTAATTTTCACATTTAGAGTTTGTTTTTTGACAGAAACCTGATGAATACAAACTTCAGCCCAAAGCTGTCAACTCAGCTGTATTCTTCCCTTTATAATCATAGTTCTGCAAAAGATTTTCTTCTTTTCTTCTGGTCTTCAGCTTAAAAATAGGAAAGTTGTGGATGATGTAATAAACTCATTATATACCTCATTATTATGGAACTCTAGAATCATAGAATGGTTTGGGTGGGAAGGGACCTTCAAAGATCATCTAGTTCAACACCCCCTGCAGTGGGCAGGAACATCTGACAGTCAGGATTCCCAGGGTCCTCCTTTCTACCCTTTTTAAAAATGGGTGCAAAGTTTCCCTTTTCCAGTGACCAGGGACTCCACCTGGCTGCCAGGACTTTTCAAGTATCATGGAGAGTGTCTTGGCAACAACATCAGCCAGTTCCCTCAGGACTCTGGGATGCAGCTCGTCAGGTCCCCATTACAGATGGGACATTTCTCAAATAGCAGTTCCTCCATGGTATCATGGTCTTCTCAGACTGACAACAAACATACCGGTTAGTGGCAGTTCTGGTAGCGATGTTCGTGTTATCAGCACTCGTCCACTGTGAACTGCAGACTAATTTTGCATAAATGGCTTAACAGCTGTTCAGTAGCAGTGGTTTAAGAGTCTGATTATGCACTTGTAATCATACAGCTCTTGTGTTAACTTCAGAGAAACTGCTGCCAATACAATTCAATGAAACTTCAGTTTCTCACATTATTGTATTTGTGTTTACTAGAACTAATCTCCAGTTTTAGAGATGAGAGGATCTGAACAAGACCAAAATAAGCCAAGCACCAAATTTCTGAGCTGATTTTCCACCCTTCTGTGTTGTATACTAGGACCAAAAATGGGATTTTTGGGTCATGTGAAGTATTTGTTATGGATCCTTGGGTATTTAAGTGAATGAGAAAGATGCATTTTAGCATCTATTTTAAATAAAATTAAAGTTTCTGAGCAAAATTTTAACTCTACTAAATAGTCTTTAGTAGAGTTAGAAGTCTATAATCTTCAACAGAAAGAGGTTTTTACACCTAACCTTTTGTTTTTTTTAATGAATAAGTTTGTGGTAATGGACTAAAACCAGCCAAACACTGTAACTCATAGACATTCCTAAGAAAAGGACAAACAGAGGATTGTGGCTTCTCTCTTAGAATATGACTGATCTGGTATTTTTTACATTGATTTAATGTTGAATCTGTCTCTTTGAGGTAACTTTAGAGTTACTGTCTTTCAATTCCAACTACATTAATTTGTTTATTGATTATTAGCAAACACTCAGGATTATATGAAAATTCATATAAACTGTTTATGTTCTCCTGGCTCTTAGTGATGTCTAGCAGGTTTATATCTAATGAGAAGACCTACAGTCTAGCTAAATGAAGAAGCTTTCCTTTTTTCTGCCTTGCCCACTGAACCAGGGATTTGGTGACAATCTTACCTTACTCTTTCTCCAGTACTGAGGCTGAAGGTCAGTTGTTCATAGAGGCCTCAGAATGTCAGCAATCAAAAGACTACTCGTTCACTGAAGAGGAGTATGAAACAACATGAATTAAAGCTCAGAACTGAAATGCTCAGAACTCAAATAATAAGACCCAGACTCTAAATTTCAAGATTATTTTGAGCTGAGTGCCACTATCTTCCAGACGATGTTCTGTTATGGAATTAAGAACAAGATCACAGTTAGATTTTTAAGTTATTTTGCTTGCCATAATATATGATATATCGTCTTTTTTTTTTTTTTTCCCAGTGGTTAGCCTAATGTGGTTTAGATATTGATATATAAAAAGTGATGAGTCTGGCATCACAGTTGTCAGGGTCTTGCCTTGGTCATCTTCATGATAGTATCAGTGTTTCAGAAATTGGAGAAGAGAGACATTAATCTAATTTAAAGAGTAGCAAAGAATATAAGCAATTTTATGAATAAATGCCATGGTTTGAGCCCACAGCTGGCAACAAAGCAATTATGCAGCCGCTTGCTCACTCCTATTCCCTCCCCAGTGGGATGGGGAGGAGAAAATCCAAAAAAATTCTTGAGGATAAAGACAAAGGACAGGGAGGGCTCACTCACGAATTACGATCATGGGGAAACAAAATCAATTTAATTTAAATAAACCCCTCACCAATTCACTAGTTGACTCGGAATAGGACAATATCTTATTCATCATGAATACAAACAGATCTTAAATAAATACATCTTCTCCCCTCCCCTAGCTTCTTCCTGAGCCCAGTTCTCTGGGCTACCTCTTTCCTGTCAATGGTTAGGGCTAGACAAATGTCAGACACTCTCTATTACACTCCCCCCTCTCCCACCACCCCCCACCAC
>NW_010433157.1:0-992 GCF_000710305.1 Buceros rhinoceros silvestris
AAACAGAACTGCGGGTACAACGCTGCTGACCCCTCTCCTGGAGGACGCAGGGGGCCCTTCTGTGCTCAGGCCCCGGCCCAGGCGCTGGCGGGGCAGTGCTGCAGCATCTCTCCCGCCCAGCAAGGTTCTCCCTCCCGTCTCACAGCACCCGCGTCCTCACCTCCGAGCCCAGGCTGCCTCCCAGGTCGTTGCTGTCCCCGTGCAGGTTCCCGAACCGCCTCGCTGTCCCGCGGAGACTCTAAAGGGGTTGGCAAAGGAGATGGCCAGCAGTGAGCCCTGAGCTCCGCAGCCCCACAGGCAGGAGCTGGGGGTCCTGACCAGGGAAATAGGGCAGCAGAGCCACAGCAATGGCCAAGGCAACGCACCCGCACCCGGTTCATTATGGAAACGCACCGTGGCAGATGTTGATTTATACAGAGGACAAGGAGAAAACAGGATTAGCTGCTTTTTGGTGGCCAGCTGAGTGACAATTCTGTGTATGAGGTGACATTGTCTGTGCTGTCTGTCAAGCTTCACTTGGACACAAATCCCAGTCCCACCAAAAGGAACTTAACAGACTTCTCCCCCCCAGTAGCAGCGGTCACAATTCTGTCTTTAGGTCTGCGGAACTGAGCAGAGGACAGCTCGCAGGAGCTGAGCACGGGCTCCCCGGGCATCACGAAAGGCAAGAGACGCGGCGGCAGACAGAGTAGGGAAGGGGGCTTTGAACAGGCAGAAGAGACGAGAGATCACAGCTACTGTCACTCCAGCGTCTGCGTACCCCTATGCCCATGTCCTGCAGAATGCTTTCCAGGGAGAGCGCCCAGGCCACACGGAGACTTTCCTGCGATCCTGCCAAGGCCAGGGCGCTGTTGTCCACCGAGCTCCCCCTGTCCCAGCTGAGCAGCCTGTGACGGATGGTGCCTGGCGCTTTCCCACGGCCCCGCAGCGGAGGGAGGGTCTCCAGGGGCGGCACGACGGGTGCCAGCGGTGTGCCTGCGGACTGGAGCATG
>NW_010433158.1:0-11591 GCF_000710305.1 Buceros rhinoceros silvestris
AATATATAGAGATATAAAAATACACATACAAAAAAAATTGACTCTTTATGTAGTTGCTGTGATGTAACAGCCATACGATTGGTTTGTCACTGAAAAGTTCCACAGTGAAGCTGGTCTGAAAACTGTGCCCAGTTTCACTACAGGGTACCTCCATTTGGACACAGCTCCTCAGCCTCAAGCTCTGTACAGTCGGGGAGGCCAATCTGATGCAACTTGCAAAGGAATGGAGGAGTTAAAAGTTGCCTGTATCAGTACACAGACAATGCATTATCACTATTTTTAGAGCCCTCAGCTGAGCATTTTGATTTAATTTCTGTGTTTTTCAGTGGAATTATGTATTAAACTTGCTGAGATATCTGAACAGCATTTTATAAAGCCATCAGCAATAAAATATCCAAATTTTCATTTATATTATGTCCAGAAATACAGATCAGTATAATTTCTTCCTATTCTTCAACATTAACAGAGAAACTAGGGAGAGAAATTGAACTCACCTCTCACATTCATTTAACTACAATAAAATATACAGAGCTTTTCAAATGAAAAATACTTAAAAACTAATAAATGCCGTCTGTTTTCTTTGGAAGTACTTTGGAAGTACTCCAGCGCCACTATTGTATTTATGTATTTATTTGTTTTCTAGTTTGGTAATTCTACAAAGCAATGTTAAGGAACTGGCTCAATCACCGTGTGATAACTCAGCATTCCTTGAAACAGCTTTGGTAGAACCATTACAGAAATAAATCAGCAAGAATCAAAACAAGTGAGGAGACGTGTCAGTGAACTCCTAGGCTTATGCCACAGGTTACGATTTTATCCATATTCATGTTGTGCCATGAAGCAGCTGGCACCCTGGCTTATCTGACAGCAATCTCTCTATGTGGCTCCATTGAGTTTCTTTTATCTGCTTCTTTTCCCTTCCCCTTGCATCCGCCACCACGATTTTAGCTCTCAGCAGCTGCCACTGCGTATGAGAATCTCTGTAGGCTTAGTTATGGTAAACCCAGAAGTTTGTCCTGTCACTACATCTTTCACTTCTCCGCCCCACAAATGTGGTGGCTGCTGCAGAAAGGGTGTGTGGTTGTCACTGCGTCAGCTGCTTCCAGAGGCAAGCTCATACAGAGCAAATTGTACGTGACTACCTTGTCCTAGGCATGCACTGTCTGTCACGAGTTACAAGCAAAAGCTGATTGCCCAACTTCTTCCAAAAATCCCCAAGAACTCCAAGAGACATTGATATCTGAAAGGATATAAAACCACACCCCGAGAGATCATAGGATCTGCAGAAATACTCTGGGTTTAAGTGAGGTCCAGAACAGATCAAATATTAAAAAAAATTTAGCATACATTCTGCAGATGCAAAAACATACTTGTGGAGCATTGCATTTTCAACAAAGAAATCAATATTGACAGAACGCTAAAATCAGTACCGCCCGTGGCCATCTATTTTAGTTTACCTTTCAATGAATGCCCTCACGCTTTTTTTTTTTTTGCCAGAAGTTCTGCTTCCATCAGAGCACATGATGATGGCTTTTAAAAATTTCTCAGTATTTTATTTTAGCATACAGCACTCATATTGCAACACCGGGGTGTTGCAAAGGGCCTGGAAGCTGCACGCGAAGGAAATTCTGGCAGGAAGGAAATTCTGCTGTGAAGTTTCAATCCTTTCTAGTCTAATGGCTCCATTTCTTTCACTCAGTTATGCTTGTCCTTCAGTAGTATAAAATCTAATTGGTTTCTGCATTAGAAGGGTGATGGATAGGTGCCCAGAAGCCGTTTTAACCCTTGTCACAGCCAGAAACACCGTGTTCAGTACCAGGAGTTCTAGGAAATCTTACATTAAACAAAACCACATTAATATGCTTTTTCAGAATAAGGAGAACGGGCAGCTTTTAGTGATGGCTCTTGAAGACAATATATCAACAGTGAATACAAATACACAAAGCTTGTACATCACTTCTTATTTGTTTGTTTTCTGCAAAAAAGTTGCAGAGTATCACATCTAGTAAGCAGGGGGAAAAATGCCATTCTGTAGCTTTTAAAGAGACGCATGGAAAAATCCAATAGAGAATCTTCATTTTTTAAGTATGGTTTTCATGAAGGAGAATGACAATTTTCATAGGATTCTTGCTGAATGTGTTCTACAGGTTTTTATAAGCAGATACCTAAACTTAGATTGTAAGAACACTGTGGTTAGGAAAGCTACTTACAGGTATATGTTTTTAGAGGACTTCTACAACATCAAACAAACTAGAAAACAATGAACACTACTATTTCTATCTGTTTACCAGAAGTTTCCTAAAATAAAAAAAACTTTGTTTATAAAACATTACTAGTCAGTTATATACTGGAAGGAATGGCCGAAGTGGCCGACACCCCAGAAGGCTGTGCTGCCATTCAGTGAGACCTGGACAGGCTGGAGACTTGGGCAGAGAGGAACCTAATGAAGTTCAACAAGAGCAAGTGTAAGGTCCTGCTGCACCTGGGGAGGAAGAACCCCATGCACCAGTACAGGTTAGGGGTTGACCTGCTGGAAAGCAGCTCTGGGGATACGGACCTGGGAGTCCTGGTGCACAACCAGTTAACCATGAGCCAGCAGTGTGCCCTTGTGGCCAAGAAGACCAATGGTATCCTGGGGTGCATTAAGTGGAGTGTGGCCAGCAGGTCACACTGCAGCACTCTGCTCTGCCCTAGTGAGGCCACATCTGGAGAACTATGTCCAGTTCTGGGCTCTCTAAAGAGACAAGGAGCTACTGGAGAGAGTCAAGCAGAGGACTACAAAGATAATTAGTGGACTGGAGCATCTCTCCTATGATGAAAGGCTGAGACACGTGGGTCTGTTTAGCCTGGAGAAGAGAAGGTTGAGACGGGATCTTATAAATGCTTATAAATATCTAAAGGGCTGGTGTCAAGAGGATAGGGCCAGTCCCTTTTCAGTGGTGGCTAGTGATAGGACAAGAGTCAATGGGCACAAAGTAGAATACAGGAAGTTTCACGTTAACAGGTGGGAGTCTCCTTCTCTAGAGAAATTCAAAACCCACCTGGATGCAATCCTGTGCAACTTGCTCTAGGTGAATCTGTGTTGGCAGGGTGTTTTGGCTAGATGATCCTCAGAGGTGCCTTCCAACCCCTACCATGCTGTGATTGTGTGATTCTGTAAATGCTTATATCAGGAGCATGTGAAACCCAAGCCTAACTGCCTGAAAGTCAGACTGTGTTATTTTAGGAAATAAGATGTCTAGCATCCCAAAAACCAGGAACTAAAGCTATCCAGGCTTGAAATCTTACGGATTTTGTAGGAAACAGCTATGACCTTCTTCACGAATTGTGATCCAGCTATGTCAGAATGGAACCATCCCATCAAATGCAAACTTGATCTAGGTCAGATACATGTGTTGAGTATACACAGTAAAAGAAATAAAGAAATTATAAACATTAACTATTGATATTGTGCAACTCTTTTCAGGGGAATCCTGTGAAGCTTGAGGCATAATCAGGTAGAAGGAAACTGCCCTTCAGTTATTGCCAGAGCCCCAGAAGATACTGCTCTCCCCTTAAGCAACAACACTGGATTCCCAATGTCTACAAATGTATGCCTGATGACCTGTGTCCACATGGATTCCTAACCTACCCTAAATATCAGAAAAGAAAAAAAATGCACAATATTTTCAAATATTATATGAACGAGTAAATAATCTCAATTTATTTTGAAAACACTCAATTCCACTGAGAAGCAGACACAATGAACATTTTGAAATCACCGTAGCAAGAAAAGGGAGTTTTTTCTTGAACACAGGATGTCATAGAATTCAAATGACAAGCATGGGCCTTCAACAGATTTACACAGCAGTGACTTATACCCAACGGCCACAGATTTAAGTGATTGATATTCCTGTTTTTCAAGCAGATGAAGGGTAGAATTGGGGCCTGAGGTAGTGAACCACAATTAATAAAGTTCAACTTATGAAATCAACACCAATGGAAAAAGACAAGGAAAAATTAAGTGGGGAAAAATGTCTAAATGTATGATCAAAATAACACAGATAACTTGATTTTCTACCTTGGGCAGTATGATCAATTCTGCAGTCTCATTTGAATACATTTATAATTAAAGCTGATTAATGGTTTATAGTAGAAAATTAATACAAATTCCAATTCTCATGATCAATTAAATATTTTCCAAGAGAAACAGGGCTTTCTTCTGCTTCTTCTAGTTTAAAATCTGTGTCTCAGGTGAACAAATTTAACGTTCACCTTACAGCATTTGTTTAAGGAAGGCTAAACTAACCTGTGAGCCAAAGTCCGTCAGCTCCTCCAGGACTAAAGTACCTTCTTCCCCATGGACTGTCTAGGCAGGGAGCTAAGTTAGTCAGAACATGAACACACAGAGTGAATAATCTGTTCTGGTCTAACTTCCCGTGTGAAATATAACTAAACTCCGTTTAAAACTGGAAGAAACCCATTGCTCTGCAAAGGCAAATTGTAGCCGTGCAGTTAAGCGCCTCTTCTGGATAAATCCCTGTTTTTTTGTCACTCTTTACATTTATAAAGCAAAATAGGGAAACGGGAGATTTGAAAAGGTCACAGTCTTCTGTGCATCATCATGTAATTCTCCAGCTAAGAGCACCGTACTCTTCACCACTGAGCTTAAAGTCTGATGAGTGATTATTACCAGAAGAATTTCTAAAAATAGCATTGATTGCTAGATACTGGGAGGAAAGAGAACAGGGTGTGATTTCTGAAAAACAAGCCTGAGAAAAAGAATGTATGTCTTCTTCTGTGCTTATTTTGACATAAGCCTTTATACACACAACTTACTAAATTTCAGCTACCTACAGAAAGATACATCATGCATTCGATATATTACGTTTAAAGGAAATGCTCCTTATTTTTGCATGTTTTGTGAAATGCGGTATCTCTGTTTTCTTTATCATAAGCAGAATAAAGAATAAAATTTAACAGTATATCAAGCAATAGAATAATAAGATACTGTGTTGCTATGGGAATCTGAGGAATTCTGAGGACAGAAGTCACATTTCGGATTTCAATTGTATATTAAATACTAAAAGTAACTTGCATAAAATACAGTATTATTTTTCACGCATGAAGAATCACAGATGGAATCTGAAATAACTCACATCATACAAAAAAAATATGCCCTACAACTCTATCAAGTGCTAGAATAAATTGTTGATTAATAACACTG
Source organism: Buceros rhinoceros silvestris (assembly GCF_000710305.1). Lineage (NCBI taxonomy): Eukaryota > Metazoa > Chordata > Aves > Bucerotiformes > Bucerotidae > Buceros > Buceros rhinoceros. The sequence continues at coordinate 5,207 of NW_010433158.1, forward strand.
AAGAATAAACTTGTTTATTTTTCACAAAGAATTTTCTGTGAAGAATGGGGGGAAGTGGGCTTCTAATGTTGCATGATTGATTGTCTTTGAAAACAAATGACTTTCAAATATATATTTGAAGGCCTCCACACAAGAACAGATACTTTTTTTTTTTTTTCCTGGTTGCCAGGGGATACAAATGACCATTTTCCCATTGTGAATTGTCACTGCATTTAAAAAATGGTTTTAGCAGGAATTTCTATCACCAAAGTGTGGATGAGTCTTTCTGTCACATTCAGCGATCCTGTAGTGATCTACAGTCTTATTGGGATGATATCCCATCCTGATAGGATGAGATACTTGGGGTTTTTTTTAATTTTCAGTAATTATCTATCCTTGCGGCCTTTACAAAGCACATACCGGTATTACTACACACCAAAACTCATAAGCATGATCACACAGAGACTGAAACACTTCTTTGGAACAACAGCATGCACCACAATTCACTAGCTATTCAATTCTATAATAATCTGTACATTCAGAGTAAGATTTGACAAGACTACAGCCCTGTATGACATGATTTTCACCCAGTTAAATGACAGATGAAGACTTTACAATGGGGAAAAACCAATTCTTCCCAATAATTTACACTACTGTGTAGTGTACAGTCAACATTCTGACGTGCAGGTTTTGTGCAATTTCACTTCTACACCACGTACAGTGTCTTCCATAAGAATAAACGCCGGTTGTAGTTAATTTCCTTTGAGCAACACAAACTTGGAAATGGGAAGGGAAGAAAGCCTTCAAGAAATAAATTCTCTGACATGAAAACTCACTATGTTATAAAGAAATAACAGCTTTTGCCGCTTACTAAAGGATTGTTTCAATATAAAACAGTTCCTGAAAAAAGTCTCAGTGGTATACCAACACAGTTTTGGTATCTCATTTCCCTCAGTAATTCTATATATTTTATTTATTTTACTTTAATAAAGATGAATTAATATACTTTTGTATGTAAACATTAACAAGACAGTCTTTATTATGGCCTCAGTTCAGCTGATGCCTGTACTGCATGCTGTGACAAAACGTGCTCCTGAAATGAAAAAGTAACTCAGAACTGAGAACTAAGGCATTGTACAGGAATATTTTTGTGAGAGGGTGAAAAATAGGAAGCCAAATACAATAGCATCCTAATGGCATAACTGATTCTAAAGTGCACATAATTAATTTCAGAGCTACACTGCAAGGTATGGTTAGGCTGGATTGATATCAGGGCAATAAAAAACATTACATGTGACTATACACCATATTTATCTCTGAACCCACTCGGATTTAGTTTGAATGAAACAAAACATGCCTGGAGAAGATTACGAAAGCTCTGAGTTAACCTTTTATCTGACAGATTAATGCAGTCAGATAAGATAATTTAATGAGGTGTGAATGAAGAAGAAAAGGACACAAAAGTGATTGATGGCATCCGACAGTGTGCTGGTTGGAGAACCAGGGCATTCTGTACCAAAGAAAACACTAAAGAGTCAGAAGCAAAAGAGCGAAACACCCACTGATGCCGAAAAGCAGAAGACCTGAAGAAGAATGTTTCCACATACGTGATTGGCAGGTCTAAAATAAGGTGAATGGAATATTGATCATATGTTTGGGCTAGAAAGTAGTCACTAGAAACTGAAGAATTTCGAGTGAATAAGATGAACGATGGACTTGAGGAATAGTAGCATGACTGGAGAAGCAGAAGTCTAAGCACAGTCTAAGAGGACTACTAGTAAACCTGAAAGAAGCCATTAAAGTGGGGCCGAGGTTGTCCTCTGTTAAGACAGAATACATTAAAGAATGTTACAAGTAAGACATGCAAGAAGTTAAGGAGGAAAAGTCAGAGGAAGTATTTACGTCAGATTTTCTATCAAAAGCTACTTTAAGTACAGCGGGCTGACTGGAGCAAGTGAGGAGACTGGAGAGTAAGAACAACAGGGGCTAAACAAAGAGCAGGATGGATATGTCAAAAGAAATAAATTCTTTCGAAGAGGGAGGTAGAAGAAGGTAATGCACCATTTCTTCTCTCTGAAGGGAAAAAAAAACAAAAAAACAAACCACGAAAAGTAAGAACTAAAGCAACACACCACCCTATTATTTAGTTTGTTCCAGGGATAGACTTTTCTGGTTTCACAATGTGCTACACAAACTACAATCTGAGGCCAATAAAGGAAAAAAAAAAGTAAAATAATAATAAAATGAAATAAAAATGGAGCATTGCAATCAGCCCAAGACACTAACCAAGAATGAAAGATAAAATCATGTGCTTACAATTTAATTCAAAGAAAGCCAAACCAAACGAAATTAAAACAGACTAGATTAACACACACAACTACATCTTTTCACCTTGAACAATTTTTTTTTTTTTACTAAGAAAAATCCTATGGCAGTCTGTCTGTCTATCTATTTATCCATTTACGTTCAATACATATACTCAGGTATGTACGCTTCACTATCTACTGACGTTCAAAGAAAGCAAAAGAAAACTTTTCACTTTCCTGCAGGAACATTCTATAAGATAGATGATAGATAAAAAACGATGTCTTCTGAGACAGTTTAGAGTGGCCAGCGCAATATTTAGGCAAACACAATTAAGCAGGTAATTATAGATCGATTGCATTTTCCAGCAGAGCCCGCTTCTTTTCCTCTCAGGTCATGCACTGATACTATATGCAAACCACCCAGTTTATAATACATATGAACATGGAAAATAATATTTTTTACAAACCCCAAAAGGAAAACAAGTGTCAATTTAGGGCTGGAAAGTGGATCACAGAAAGGAACATAAAAGAAATATCATTATATTTGTTTGTCCACATACTGATGTTTTTAGCAAAATAAACCCACTTAGAGCACAAAACAAAAACCCACAAGTATTATGAAAACAGAGTTCTTCAGCGTTTTGCAATATACTATTAAACCTATATTAGACAAGTTTCCCACATTTCATGCACATGGTTTTCTTCTAACAGCTGAAGGAGAAACCTGTAAACTAAAGATCTTATAAATGCTCAAAGATTTCAATTTGTCTTATTGATTTGGCAGGTACACAATTAAAGTTACTCACATGTCTGCACTTAATTGTTTCCAAGATTAGGCCTCTGGGTACACACAAGACAGCTTGTAATGACACCTACAGGCAGCCCGCCTAATGTTTTTCATTATAAAGAATGTCTGTGACCTTTTCTTCAAAGCATTCATGCACACCTTCTTCTCTGCAGGTCTTTTATATATAGTGCAGAAAAGAGCCTTGAACTGAAGAAGTGACTTTTCTTTGTCTCAAGAAATCTTGCTGAGGTATAAACCACTTTAAAGTATAATTTCTCTACACTTTTTCTCATTTCTTGGGAAAATGTTGGCAGCCTACCTAAACCAGTAATCAATCAAAGCAAAAAACCATACAGCTTAGTCCACTGCACTACTGAAGTACTATTGGGTGCTACTACATCCACAAGGGAATAGCTGTGAGCTGTCAGTGAGAGGAAACTCTCCATTTGCTGTATGGTACAAAACACTTACTAGCAGAAAATAAAGAACTTTTTCACCTTAGTTGAACCATAGGGAGAAAGTAATGAAAGCAGAAAACAAGTCCTTAAAACGAAACTGCACTAAAGGCACGACTGCTAGATTATGGACTGACACATGACCTTTATTACCTAGAACTGCAGCAGCACATACCAGATGCAGCACCTACTTATAAGGAAAAAATATCAAGATAGCCACAGAAACACAGAACTGTAGCATGGTGTCACGGGTTGAACAAAGGGGCTGTTAGCACCGAAAGGGGTTCGGTTTGCTGGAAGGTAAACCCAGCAAAACCACACAGAAAGGCAGCTTTTAGCAGCTCGTTAACGCTTGCCGCGACTTACAGGGTTCGCATGGGATGAAAGGTAAACCCCGAGAACCACACACCGAAGGGAGCTTAACAGCTCGTTATCGGCTTGAATTCAAGGCTTTGTTCGGGCAAAGGAAAAACAGACACAGGCTTAAAAGGGGGAAGAGCTTTAATAAAAAAGCCTGAAGGTAAAACCATTTTAAAAGTCAGGCGGATTGGAAAGGAGAGAAATATAGAGGAAGAGATTGATAAATAAATAAATAAGCATATGCAAATACGATATAAATCTCCCATTCAAAACCCCATCTCCTGCTTCCAAACAAAGGACCCACCCCTCACGTGGTTGCCACGCCAGTGGGAGGGAAAAACAGACACAGGCTTAAAAGGGGGAAGAGCTTTAATAAAAAAGCCTGAAGGTAAAACCATTTTAAAAGTCAGGCGGATTGGAAAGGAGAGAAATATAGAGGAAGAGATTGATAAATAAATAAATAAGCATATGCAAATACGATATAAATCTCCCATTCAAAACCCCATCTCCTGCTTCCAAACAAAGGACCCACCCCTCACGTGGTTGCCACGCCAGTGGGAGGCAGCGGGGAGGAAAGGAATTTTCCATTCACCTGACAAAAAATTCTCAGTCCAGGAAAACTTCTCCCAAGCAAACCTCTCTGCAGGTAAAATAGTCTCTTAAGAGAACTTGCAGTTATCGAAGGCAGGGTTCCAGGCTCGCCCTTCCGTCCGCACATACGGGACTGATCAGAACCTCCAGAAATGCCAGCGACGGTCCTCCGCGGGTGCAGGTCTCTTCCGAGAATCTAGAACCAGTTTCGCGTTCCCCTTCGCCATCGATATCTCGCCCCGTGCAGAGATTTAGGGGCTTATGGCTGGTTCGACCCCGGCCACGGCAAAACAGTTCAACTCCACCCCCACCGGGAACTGGCAAAGTGGAAAGGTCTGCCTGCTTCGCAGAAGGAGTCTTTTACTGCTTTCAGGGATATTGAGGTTGCTGCAGATGCTGCTCCTCTCTCTGATGAAAAGCTCTTACCCCAGGGGTAGAGATTCCAAGGTGCCGCAGCTTGCACCGTGGGTAGGAGCAGAGTGCCAACGAGTGTCTAAACACGCCCCCTTTTTATGTGCCCATTTGCGGAGGTGTGTCTGGATGTCGCTTCCCCTCCCCGGAGGCGCAGCAAATCTTTCCCATGGCTGGGGGGGGGGCGGAGAAGGAAAGAACAAAGGAAGAACAAAAGCCAGACCATGCAGTCGGCGCCGTGTTCAAACTGGGACAAATGGTTTGGGTTAGAAGAAACCTTAAAGATCATCTAGTCCCAACCCACCATCCATGGACAGGGACATCTTCCACTAGAGCAGGTTGCTCAAAGCCCCATCCACCCTGGCCTCAAACACTTCCAGGGAAGGGCATCCACAACCTCTCTGGGCAACCCATTCCAGTGTCTCATCACCCTCAGAGTGAAGCATCTCTTCTTTATATCTAATCTAAATCTACCTTCTTTCAGTTTGAAACCATCACCCCTCATCCTACCACTATACTCCCTGACAAAGTGTCCACCCCCATATTTCCTGTACTGAAAGGATGCTATAAGGTTTCCCCAGAGCCTTCTCTTCTCCAGGATGAACAACCCCAACTCTCTCAGCCTGTCCTCATAGAGAAGGTGCTCCCGCCCCAGTTTGAAACCATCACCCCTCATCCTACCACTATACTCCCTGACAAAGTGTCCACCCCCATATTTCCTGTACTGAAAGGATGCTATAAGGTTTCCCCAGAGCCTTCTCTTCTCCAGGATGAACAACCCCAACTCTCTCAGCCTGTCCTCATAGAGAAGGTGCTCCAGCCCCTTGATTATCTTCACGGCGCTCCTTTGGTCCTGCTTGAGCAGGTCCATGTCTTTCTTACACTGTGGGCCCCAGAGCTGAGCACTGTTCTCCAGATGGGGTCTCACAAGAGTATAGTAGAGGGGAAGAATCACCTCCCTCAACCTGCTGGCCACACTTTTTTAATGCAGCCCAGGATGCAGGCTTTCTGGGATTCAAGTGCACATTGCTGGCTCCTGTTGAGCTGCTCATCATTTAACACCCCCAAGTCCTTCTCCTCAGGGCTGCTCTCAATGCATTTTCTGCCCGGGCTGTACTTGTGCTTGGGATTGCCCTGCCCCATGTGCTGGACCTTTCACTTGGCCTTGTTGAACTTCATGATATTCACACAGGCCCACTTCTCAAGGCTGTTTGGATCCCTCTGTTTGGCATCCCTTTTCTCCAGCGCGTGAACTGCATCAGTGTGTCAGCTGCTTGGTGTTGTCAGCAAACTTGCTGTGGGTGCACTCCATCCCGCTATGTTGCCAACAAAGATGTTAAACAGCACCAGTCCCAGTGCTGACCCCTGAGGAATGCCTCTCATCACTGGTCTCCACTTCGACATTGACCCATTGGCCATAACTCCTTCAGTGTGACCATCCAGCCAATTCTTTACCCACCAAGTAGTCCATCTGTCAAATCCATGTCTCTCCAATT